>NC_057802.1:532927018-533174859 GCF_018294505.1 Triticum aestivum | reverse complement strand
AATGAAGAAAACAACGGAAATAGTGAAGACAATGCAAAGTTGAAGAATATGAACAACTGAGGAATTTCAACACTGAGAAAAAACTCAAATTGAAGATTTTCAACTTTTGGTGGTGGCGTGACCCACCGTATAAGAATGATGATTTCAGACACCGCGTACAATTGTCGTAGGGTTCTGAGAATCAAATTCTTCGTTAATTTCTTCTCACTAAGAGTGTTAGTCTTCATTGATTGAAGAAAAACTTTTCTTCATGTGTTGCACATCTAAGTCATCAATTTTGCATAAGTGTTAGGATGAGTGTCCTATTCAAAGAACATTTGAAGATTCTAAGATATTTAGCTCACACCGCAACTTGCTAAATCTCTTCTCATCCAAGGGCTTTGTGAAGATATCGGCCAGATGTTCTTCAGTCTTCACATGCTCAATAGAAATGTCGCCCTTCAACACATGATCACGAAGAAAATGATGATGAATCTGAATGTGCTTTGTCTTCGAGTGCTGAACTGGGTTGTGAGCAATCTTGACGGCACTCTCATTGTCACAGAAGAGAGGCACATTCTTCACGTTGACGCCGTAGTCCTTGAGAGTTTGCTTCATCCATAGCAATTGAGCACAGCAAGAACCAGTAGCAATGTACTCAGCTTCAGCAGTAGACAGTGATACGCAGTTCTGTTTCTTCGAGGACCAACAAACCAAAGATCGTCTGAGGAAATGACATGTACCAGATGTTGACTTGCGGTCCACACGATCACGAGCATAGTCAGAGTCAGAATATCCAATGAGATCAAAAGCCGAGCCCTTGGGGTACCATAATCCAAGTGTTGGTGTGTGAGCTAGATATCGAAGAATATGCTTCACAGCCTTATGGTGTGATTCCTTCGGTGTAGCTTGAAATTGGGCACACATGCAAACACTAAGCATAATGTCTGGCCTAGATGCACATAAATACAATAAAGAACCAATCATGGAGTAGTATACCTTATGATCGAAGTCAATACCATTTTCATCAGTGCACAGATGGCTATTTGTGGGCATAGGAATTTTGACGCCTTTGCAATCTTGCATGCCGAATTTCCTCAGTACATCCTTGAGGTATTTCTCCTGAGATATGAATATGCCATTACGTTGTTGATGAATTTGAAGACCTAAGAAGAATTCCAGTTCTCCCATCATAGACATTTGATATTCTTCACTCATCATATAGGCAAATTCATCACTATAACGTTGGTCAGTACAGCCAAAGATAATATCATCAACATATATTTGGCACACAAACAATTCACCATCATAAGATTTAGTGAAAAGAGTAGGGTCGAGTGAACCGGGTTTGAAGCCTTTCTTCATGAGGAATTCCTTCAAAGTATCATACCACGCCCGAGGGGCCTGCTTGAGGCCATAGAGGGCCTTATTGAGTCGGAAGACTTTGTCAGGATTCTTTGGATCTTCAAAACCTGGGGGTTGAGCAACATATACTTCTTCCTCAAGCTTACCATTCAGGAATGCACTTTTCACATCCATTTGATATAAAGTGATATCATGATGGTTAGCATAAGAAAGTAATATGCGAATAGCTTCAAGTCTAGCAACAGGTGCAAAAGTTTCATCGAAATCAATTCCTTCAACTTGTGTGTAGCCTTGAGCTACAAGCCGTGCCTTATTCCTCACCACAAGGCCATTTTCATCTTGCTTGTTGCGGTAGATCCACTTTGTGCCAATGATATTGTGCTTGCGAGGATCTGGACGTTTGACCAGTTCCCAGACGTTGTTGAGCTCGAATTGATGTAATTCTTCTTGCATGGCCTGAATCCACTCAGGTTCCAGAAATGCTTCATCTACCTTAGTGGGCTCTGTGATAGAGACAAAAGCATAGTGCCCACAAAAGTTAGATAAATGTGAAGCTTTTGAGCGTGTGAGAGGACCTGGTGCTTCAATGTCATCGATGATCTTTTCAACTTGCACTTCTTTTGCAACGCGAGGATGAGCTGGTTGTCGTTGAGGAATTTGATCATCATTTTATTCAACATTTTCTTCAGGTGCATTAGCTCGACGTTCTTCCCGTTCTGGAATGAATTCTTCAGCAGATTCTTCGGTAGGAATGACATCCTCAGTAGCCTTGAACTTGATAGTTTCCTCAGGTGTTGGTTCATCTATCACAGAAGGTAGGTGCTCTCTTTGCGAGCCATTAGTTTCATTGAACCGCACATCTACAGTTTCAACAACCTTGTGAAGAACGTTGTTGAAGACTCTGTAGGTGTGCGAGTCCTTTCCGTAACCAAGCATAAAACCTTCATGTGCTTTCGGTGCAAATTTTGAGTTGTGATGAGGATCTCTAATCCAACATTTAGCACCAAAGACTTTGAAATAACTCACATTGGGTTTCTTGTCAGAGAGGAGTTCATAGGCAGTCTTCTTGAAGAATTTGTGAAGATATACTCTGTTGATGATGTGGCATGCAATATCAATTGCATCAATCAAGAAACGACGAGTCGTTTTGTATTCATCAAGCATAGTGCGAGCCATCTCAGCAAGACTCCTGTTCTTGCGCTCCACGACGCCATTCTGCTGAGGAGTATAAGGAGAAAATAACTCATGAGTAATACCAAGTTCATCAAGATAGTCATCAAGACCAGAATTCTTGAACTCAGTTCCATTGTCACTTCTGATGTGCTTGATCTTCACACCAAAGTTGGTTGAAGCCCTCGAGGAAAATCGTTTGAAGACTTCCTGCACTTCATGTTTGTAAGTAACAATGTGTACCCATGTGTATCGAGAGTAATCATCAACAATAACAAAGCCATATTGAGATGCATCATTTGAAACTGCAGAATAATGGTTAGGACCAAAGAGATCCATGTGAAGCAATTCAAATGGTCGAGTAGTGGTCATGATAGTCTCGCTGGATGCTTAGCCTTTGTCATCTTCCCAGCTTCACAGGCTCCGCATAAGTGATCCTTGAGGAATTTGACATTCTCAATCCCAATGACATGCTTCTTCTTCGCAAGCGTGTGCAAATTCCTCATGCCTGCATGACCAAGTCATCGATGCCAGAGCCAGCCTTCTGAAGCTTTTGCAAGTAGGCACACGGCTGGTTGTGGTCCTGTAGAGAAATCAACAATATACAAGTCTCCTCTCCTAAAGCCTTCGAAGACTTTGGAATTGTTAGCTTCCATAACCACAACACAACGATACTTGCCAAAGACAACAACCATATCAAGATCACAAAGCATTGAGACAGACATGAGGTTGTATCCTAAGGACTCGACAAGCATGACTTTGTCCATGTGTCGATCCTTTGAGATCGCAACCTTACCTAGACCCAATACCTGACTTTTGCCTTTGTCAGCGAAGATGATATGCTTCAGATGCGATGGAGATAAGGGAGCATCCATCAATAGATTCTTGTCACCAGTCATGTGATTTGTACATCCACTATCGAGGACCCACTCAGTGGCTTTGGGTTGATCATCCTGCAGATGAATTAGTGCAGCTTACGAACTCATATACTTCATCAGTGAAGAATATGACATCAATTCATCAGATCAATTTCATCAAGTAATAGAACAGATAAAGCAGTATGAGGACGTGAGAAATGAAAGTTCATTTCTTCATGATTAGCCTGCGTCCTTTCAGGCAATTTTTCAGGTCTTGATCAAATTCTTCAGACGTTCACGCACGTCTGGAGACCTGACCCTGCAGAAGAGATTAGTTCTTTTTCTTCACCACCCACATCTGAAGGGGTGGCAAAGAGTTCATCACTCTGCGAGCTCCATACGAGAAAGGTGGCATAGGAGCCAATCCATTTTGTTTCACATAAGAGGAGTTAGGGTAAGCATGTGAATAAGCAGAGAAATTCTTCGAGGACTTATGAAAATAATGACTAGAAGAATAATGCTCATATTCATAGCCCTTAGCTCTTCCCTGCGAAACAGAGTTGTTAGCACGATGATATTCATATGAGGACTTTGATCCTTTTGAGGAATTTGATCCACGTGAGGAATTCGATCCGTATGAGGACTTGGATCCATATGAAGAATTTGGTCCATATGAAGAATTTGATCTAGGGTTCCTATTCTTCACAGGTGGTGTCATGAGGACATTCACCTAAAGACTTTCAAGGCACTTTTTGGGAACCCAGATTTTCTCCATGGGAGAACCGTTCCTGCAGTTAGTGCCAACATATCTAGCAAATACTTCACCATTCTGATTTTTAAACAGTTTATAGTTGGAGTCAAATGACTCATCAGAAGAATGAGAATATTCACATGTAAATCCAAATAAATTAGATGGATGAACTGGAGGTCCCTTTGCAGTAACCCATGAGGTTTTGGGGTACTGCTCAGGCTTCCAATATGTACCATCAGCATTGAGTTTCCTCTCAAAGGCAATACCCTCTTTCCTAGGGTTCCTGTTGAGGATATGCTTTTTAAGCACATCACAGAGAGTCTGATGCCCTTTGAGGCTTTTGTACATGCCTGTAATGTACAATTCCTTAAGCCCTGCATCGTCAGTGATACTAGCAATGTCCTCAGATGAGGAATTAGTGATAGCAGAGGCAGGTGAAGAATTTGTAAAATTAGAAGCATTTGAACATTCAGGTGAAGAATTGGCAGATTCACGTTCAATGCATTTCAAACATGGAGGAACAAATTCTCCCTGAGAAGCGCTGATTTGTGGAGCAAGAAATGAATCACACTCCTTCTGAAGATCTTCATAACTCACTCTTAGCTTCTCAAGATCTTGCTTTCTTTGAAGAAATTCATAAGAAAGCTTCTCATGATCAGATAAGAGAGTGTTATGATGACCTTGAAGGTTGTCAAACCTAGTCTGAAGTCTCTGAAGATTTTCAGTCAAGGTTTATTGCGATCCATTTCTTCACCCTACATATCATCACTTTTGTCTAGCATGTTTTGAACCTTTTCAAAAGCCCTTTGTTGTTTCACAGCAATCTTAGCAAGTTTAGAATAGCTGTGCTTGAGGTTTTCTTCAGATTCATTCTCACTTGATTCAGAGGAGGTATATTTGAGTACCTTGGCACCCTTTGCCATGAAGCAATAGGTGGGAGCGTAGTCATCATTGCCTTCATCAGCCTTGTTGGTGAGGTCATTTTCTTCAGAGTTGAAGATAGACTTGCTGACGAATGCAGTAGCGAGAGCTAGGCTCGCCACACCAGATTCGGACTCCTCAGACGCCTCCTCTTCCTCATTTTCTTCAGATTCAGCCTCAGAGTCCATTTCCTTGCCAATGAATGCCCGAGCCTTCTTGGAGCTGCTCTTCTTGTGAGATGAAGACTTTGAGGATTTTGATGATGAAGACTTTGAGGATTTCTTCTTTTTCTTTGCATCATCAGAACTGTAATCCTTGTATTTCTTCTTCTTTGATTCCTTTTCCCACTAAGGACAATCTTGAATGTAGTGTCCAGGTTTCTTGCATTTGTGACAAAGCCTTTTCTTGTAGTCACTGGACGATGAATCATTGCTCCTTGAGGGTCTTCCAAAGCGACCACGTCTTGAGAACTTCTGGAATTTCTTCACGAGCAGTGCTAGTTCATGGCTCAGTTCTTCAGGATCACCAAGGCTGCTACCAGAGTCTTCATCTTCAGACTCAGAAACTGCCTTGGCCTTCAGTGCACGTGATCTGCCATAGCTAGAACCATAGAGATCTCTCTTTTCAGCAAGCTGGAACTCATGAGTATTTAGCCTCTCGAGGATATCAGCGGGATCAAGTGACTTGTAATCAGCACGTTCTTGTATCATCAATGCCAGAGTATCAAATGAGGAATCAAGCGATCTCAGCCATTTCTTCACCACCTCATGGTCAGTGATGTCAGTGGCACCAAGTGCTTGAAGCTCATTTGAGATGTCAGTGAGGCGATCGAAGGTTTGTTGAACATTTTCATTGTCGAGTCTTTTGAAGCGGTTGAAGAGATTGCGAAGAACATCAACTCGAGAGTCACGCTGTGTTGAGACTCCTTCATTGACTTTGGACAG
Source organism: Triticum aestivum (assembly GCF_018294505.1). NCBI lineage: Eukaryota > Viridiplantae > Streptophyta > Magnoliopsida > Poales > Poaceae > Triticum > Triticum aestivum. The sequence continues at coordinate 533,168,872 of NC_057802.1, read as the reverse complement.
CCTATCCCAGATAAGCTTAGCAATTTCCAAAGCACTCACTCTTTCGTACTGTCCTTTGCTCAGATAGCCACAAATGATATTCTTCGCTTGAGAATCGAGTTGCTTGAATCTCTTCACATCAGCAGCATTCAGAGAAGGTGTGACTGAGGGAACACCATTTTCCACAACATACCAGAGATCGTTATCAATTGCCTCAAGATGCATTCGCATCTTATTCTTCCAGTAGGGGTAGTCCGTCCCATCGAAGGTAGGACACCCAGCAGAGACCTTGATCATACCTGCGGTCGACATAACTAAAACTCCAGGCGGTTAAACCAAAATCACACAGAACAAGGGAGTACCTTGCTCCGATACCAATTGAAAGTGCGTTATATCGACTAGAGGGGGGTGAATAGGCGATTTTTATGAATTTTTCACTGAGGAATTTGCGGGTGAGGAAATTCCTTAGCGAAGAACTACTTGCAGCGGAATAAGCACTCAAGAGTAAGCATAGCAGAACATAGGCATGGTCATCATGATGAAATGAAGACAAACACACAGTACAGAAAGCGTAAACACAGGATAGTACATGATGAAGACAAACAGACTAAAGAAATTGAACTGAGGAAATTGAGAAAGTCTCCAGTCAAAGTCTTCAAACACAGATATGAACAAGCACACATCACAGTTATGAGGAAATGAAAGAGTTGAGGAAATAGAACCAGTAAGCGTGGTGAACACAATGATTTGGGAGACCAGTTCCAACAGCTGTCTCAGTTGTACATCTGGTTGGAGCGGCTAGGTATTTAAACCTGAGGACACACAGTCCCGGACACACAGTCCTCACCATATTCTCCTTGAGCTAAGGTCACACAGACCTCGCCCAATCACTCGTGGTAAGTCTTCAGGTGACTTCCGAACCTTCACAAACTCGGTCACTCGGCGATCCACAATTCCTCTTGGATGCTCTAGACCATGACGCCTAACCGTCTGGAAGAAGCACAGTCTTCAAAGGTAACAAGCGTCGGATCCACGCAGGATCAATCTCTTCAGTGATGCTCAATCACTTTGGGTTTGTAGGTGTTTAGGTTTGGGTTTTTCCTCACTCGATGATTTTCGCTCAAAGTCCTCAGAGGATGGGATGCTCTCAAATGACAAGTGTCAGTTTCTCTCGGAGCAGCCAACCAACTAGTGGTTGTAGGGGGCAGCTATTTATAGCCTAGGGAGCAGCCCGACATGATAAGACATAAATGCCCTTCAATGATATGACCGTTAGGTGGGTAGATATTTTGGGATAGCTGGCGCATAGCACAGCAACGGTCGGAAATTTGAGACTCAAATTCCTCAGGTCTATCATGTTCCTCACTGTGTAAGCAATCCGCACTGGCGAATTCCTAACTCCTCAGTCAGAACAAATTCCTCAGAGACCAGAAGAACTTCGTCTCTATCACTAAAGAATATGACTGAACTGTATGAGATTTCCAATGGCTTCACTCGAAGGGATTGGTAGGTGTAGGATTTTGAGTTGAACATCACATGGAAATTTTTCCTTAGTATTTCCTCGACCCCCTTTAACAGTACGGTATTTCCTATGACTCAAGAAAGAGAAAATGAAACTACGAAAACAAAAGTTTTCACGCTTCATGCTCCTCGAATGAATACCAAGTCTTCAAGGTCACACCAATTTCTTCACTTTCAAAGTCTTCAGAAAGTCTTCAGAAATCCAAAGTCTTCAGTCGAAGAACTTCATTTTTAGGGGTCGACTTTCTCTGTAAATATCAAACTCCTCATAGACTTATAGTCCTGTGTACACTCAAAAACACATTAGTTCCTTAACCTATAAGTCTTCAATACACCAAAATCACTAAGGGGCACTAGATGCACTTACACAAGATGGGGTCTATTTCTACATAAATAGATCTTGTCTACATCATGTCATCGTTCTTACTGCATTACTCTGTTTCTCCATGAACTTAATACACTAGATGCATGCTGGATAGCGGTCGATGTGTGGAGTAATAGTAGTAGATGCCGACAGGAGTCGGTCTACTAATCTTGGACGTGATGCCTATATAATAATCATTGCCTGGATATCGTCATGATTATTTGAAATTCTATCAATTGCCCAACAGTAATTTGTTTACCCACCGGTTGTTATTTTTCTCGAGAGAAGCCACTAGTGAAATCTACGGCCACCAAGTCTCTTCTTTATTATATTTGCCTTCGCGATCTATTTTTATTTGCTTTTATTTTCAGATCTATTAATCCAAAAATAGAAAAATACCTTGCTGCACTTTATTTTATTTGAGATCTATTTATCCAACCTATCATATTTTTATCCCATCATCTTGCCAATTTCTGGCGCCGTTGCCCCTAAGGGATTGGCAACCCCTTTAATACGTCGGGTTGCAGTATTTATTATTTGTGTGCAGGTGCTATTTACATAGTGTTGCGTGGTTCTCCTACTGGTTCGATAACCTTGGTCTCATCACTGAGGGAAATACCTACCGTTACTGTGCTGCATCATCCCTTCCTCTTTGGAGAAATACCGACGTAGTTCAAGAGAACATCACTAAGCTAACGGGTGGGTCTTGTACATCACATCATTCTCCTAATGATGTGATCCCGTTATCAAATGACAACACATGTCCATGGTTTGGAAACCTTAACCATCTTTGATCAACGAGCTAGTCTAGTAGAGGCTTACTAGGGACACGGTATTTGTTTATGTATTCACACATGTATTTAAGTTTTCGATCAATACAATTCTAGCATGAGTAATAAAGCTTTATCATGAATAAGGAAATATAAAATAACAATTTTATTATTGCCTCTAGGGCATATTTCCTTCACCACCTTGCCCCCTCCCCCGTGCCTGCCTAGAGCAAATCGCCACTCCTCCACGAGCTGGCTTGGAGCGATGAGTTGCTGAACCACGCGCCAGCTTGGAGCGTCAAGTTTCTCCGTTGGGCTAGGCGTGGGAGGTGGAGCAGCGAGTTGTCTCACTCGTATCCGGTGATCTCGGCGGGCCACCCAGCCGGTTTTTATGCCGGAGAATTGCTCTTCCTGCTCGTCGGGTGCCATCGAAAGGGTGTAGAAAATGATGGAAGTAAGAGATGGGGAGCAGTGGAGTGGTGCAGTTCTTGCCCGGCGTCTGGCATCCTTTAAATAGAGGGCGAACTAGAGGAGCTTGCCTGGCGTTATGTTTAATGTCGGGCCGCTCGTGAACGAACGTGTGGCAGGAATAGGTTTCTCGGATTCCACACGGGTTTGAATGCGGCGAGGAGGCATGTTCTGCCGGGCATGCAGCGGCTGGCGGCCTCCGTTGGCGCACCGCTTCAATGGCAGAGGCGGTGAGAGGTCGTGTTTGCATTGAGCCGTTTTGAACGTGGAGCGGCCGCTCTACAACGGCATGAATGCTGGCAGCTTGCGCCGGGAGAGAACACGCGCGGCGAGGGAGGAGGGGGTATTGGGTGGGCCAGTGTGGTTAGAAACGGGCGTGGGTGCTGTCCGGACGCCCACAAGGGCCTCACCCCCATGTTTGTCTCCGGTTTGCGGGAGAAAGTACGTCCGGCCGCTCTGCGGACGGATACATGCGCATTGAATGTTGCAACACGTCCGGACAGTGCGGTCCGGATGTATACAGACGGTTTGAGGGTCGACGTTGAAGATGCCCATAGAAAACGTTAATCAATCATTTTAAAATATTAAATGTGTACAAAAAAATGTTAACTGAGTATTAAAAATGTTAATCTTGTACTTTAAAATTATTAATTGTGTATTAGTAAAATACATTAGATATATACCAAAAATGGGTATGAAAAGATAGTGAAAACCAAGAAAAAAACAAAAGCCAATAAATAACTAGAAAGAACCAAACAAAACCGAAGAAATAAAGAAAAAGGCCGAGAAAATTTAGAAATAAACAAAGAATACCAAAGAAAACAAAGAGAAGTAAAGAAAATAAAAGGCCCAGTAAAAACAGAGAAATCCGGTGAAAAACCATTGAAAAAACAAAAATAGAAAACACCTGGAAAACCAGTGGAATAACCGGCTCTTTTACCTTTACTTGGACGCACCCTACTGTTTCATCACAACTCCCACATTGATGTACTGGTTTGTGGCATAACGCTTTATCCTAAAGACCTGGGTTCAATCCATTGCTTCTCCCTGTTTCTTCTTTTTTATTTTAAGTCTTCACTACTGGGCCGCTCATTACTGTACACGCCTCAAGCGAGACATAGCTCTTGCTGCGCCCAGGCAACGTATATAGGGGGCATGTTTTAATCTCAACCATTAATCCATATCGAAAAATGGTAATGTTTCGAAAAACAAGGTGTGGGAAGCATACCTAAACTATTTCATACTCCCTCCATTTCATAATATTTTAAATTTTACATTTATTTTAAATCAAACATCTTTAAGTTTGACCAAATCTATAAAAATATATCAACATATACAACATCAACCGTATATAGCATGAAAATATACTTCATGATGAATTTTTATAGTTATACTTTATGATAAATCTAATGAGACTAGTTTGATGTTGCAGATGAATTATCCATAGACATAGTCAAATTTGAAGATCTTTAACTTAGAATAAGCCTAAATTTCGGGTATTTTGGAACATAGTGTATTTTCTAATAGTTAAATAGTAATTAAATGCCCTGTATTTTTTTTGGGTAAAAAATGCGCTATAATTTAAAAACCATTTCTCCTTTCGTTTCTCGCAGATATGGATTACGGGACCGAGCAAAGTTTAAAACACATCGCATGCATGACGCATACGAACAGAAGGTCCCATGCTAATAGGCGTTCCAATGGCTTCGACATTAGGAATTTAGGATCCACGCCATTCGCCTACACTTAAGCAGAACCGCAAGAACACGAGACGTTCTCCTGAACCTACTCCCCACCACCCCGCTCGCCCTCTCCTCCCACTATAAATCCTCAAGAACACCGCCTCCTTCCTCCACCCACCACCAGAGCTCGCGAATAATCCACCGCAACAAGCAAATAACTCACCTCCATCCGCGCAATCTCTCAATCTTCCACAGGCATCAATGGCGGGCACAAGGAACAACGAGCTGCGCATGACCCTGCTCGGCCTGGCCCTGCTGGGGCTCCTACTGCTGAGCCACACCGCGGCTCCGGTGGAAGCCGCCGCGGGCGTGCAGGAGAACAGCTTCTCCATGAACGGCGCCGGCGGCCGCAGTCTCAACAGCTTCAGCATGAATACCGCCGAGACCGGCGAGGGCGCCAAGGGGGGGAAACCCGCCGCCGGCGACTTCTGATCGACGACCCTCCGTCCGTCGGCGTCGAGTACTAATTAAATATTTATCCGCCGGTTACCCCGGGCTTGCATGCATGCATTGCTCGTGCGGTGGGCGCGCAGGATCGATCGATCGGCCGGCCGCCCGGAGCTCCTGCATGCACGCGCGCGAATGCTGCCTCGATCGTTTGATTAGGTATCGTGATTTTTGTTTGTCTGTGTAATTTGGATGTGCAGATGCAGTGCGTGTGCTGCACCCATCCGTTGTGTTCTTCAGTGTAAGGGCCGTCTGTTCGTTTGTATGTGGCCTCACTGATCATTATGAAAGTTATTATTTCTTAAACCAATGGAACGTAGGTGGTCATTAGAGATACGCAATCGAACACGATAAAGAAATCAACACGACAGACACATGATTTTAACGTCGAAAACATGTCCAACACGAAGGGGGAAAAATAACAAGTGTCAGCCAGCAAATTTTCACTATATCGAGGGAGGTTGCAAACGCCGGGATCTACAATTGATCAATTTATCTCGTACGGTGACTTACAAAGGATATATATAACACAGGTAACCTATGTCAATACTGATCTTCACTTCGGCCCAAGCCTACCGACGACGGGTCTCGCTCCGCTCGCCTGTTAGAAGTTAGTATTTATGTTATACTTGAATTTAGATCATAACATAACAAACTTCACCTTGAGAAAAATTCCATCTTATAGCATGAATGAGAACCTTCTCCCTGAACAACAAAGAAAACACTTTTGGCGCCAAACAATCACTAGGGCTAATGTGTTATATCAACTCAGTCCGAGCAAAGCTCAAACTTAGCAACAGGAACTGGCTTTGTCAGCATATCAGCAGGATTATCATGAGTACTAATCTTGCATACCTTTTAGTTTACCTTGCTCAACAATGTCCCCAACATAATGGTATTTAACATCAATGTGCTTTGTTCTCTCATGGAACATCTGATCCTTAGTGAGGTATATGGCACTCCGGCTCTCAGAAAACAGGTCAATGCCCAAATTATCTCCACGAAGCTCAGCATACAAACCTTTCAGCCAAACTGATTCTTTACATGCTTCTGTAATAGCCATGTATTCGGCTTCAGTGGTACATTGGGAAACTACTGGCTGTAACGTTGCCCTCCAACTCACGGCCCAACTACCAACCGTGAACACATAACTTAGAAGGGACCTCTTCTTGTCCAAATCGCTGGAAGGAAAAATCTGAATCCACATATCCAGCTAGTCTCTCACCAGTCCTACCAAATGTCAAACAAGCATTGGAAGTGCCTCGAAGGTACCTGAGAAACCACTAAGCAGCCTTCCAATGTTCTTTACCAGGGTTAGCCATGTATCTACTGATCAAACTCATTGCAAATGACAAATCGGCCTAGAACACACCATGGCATACATTAAAGAGCCGACAGCACTAGAATATGGAACTCTGGATCCGTACTAGGACATTGAGGAGATGATAATTTGAAATGAGGAGCAATTGGAGCGCTTACTGACTTAGCATCAGGCATGTTAAAATGGTGAAGAAATTTCTTAATGTAACTCGCTAACTAAGAAATAACAAAGCGGAATTTCTGTCCCTTGTAACCTCCATAACTAAAACTTTCTTAGCAGCACCAAGATCCTTCATCTCAAACTCACTACTTGACTGTGCCTTTAAAGCAGTGATCTCTTTCTTACCTTTGGCAGCAATCAACATGTCATCAACATATAACAGCAAGTATATAGGTGATCCGTCAACAAATTTAATGTAAACACAACTATTATATGCAGACCTCTTAAATCCATGCGCTATCATAAATGAATCAAACCTTTTATACTACTGTCTCGGAGACTGTTTCAAACCATATAAGGACATCTTTAACTTGCAAACAAATTTCTCCTTGCCAGGCACTATGAAACCTTCTGGTTGGTCCACGTAAATCTCCTCCTCGAGTTCACCATGAAGAAAAGTGATGACCCACAAGTATAGGGGATCAATCGTAGTCCTTTTGATAAGTAAGAGCGTCGAACCCAACGAGGAGCAGAAGGAAATGACAAGCGGTTTTCAACAAGGTGTTTTCTGTAGGACTGAAATTGTCGGTAACAAATAATTTGATAGCAAGGAAATTTGTAACGAGGCAAATAGTAGTAGTAACGGTAACAAAGGTGCAGAAAGGTAGCTCAATCCTTTTTGTAGCAAAGGATAGGCCGGAACGGTCTCTTATAATAAGCAAAGCGTTTTTGAGGACACACGAGAATTTCATCTGGTCACTTTCATCGTGTTTGTTTGATTCGTGTTCGTTACTTTAATAATTTGATATGTGGGTGAACTGGTACTTGAGTGTTGTTCTTACTTGAACTAGCCTCCCGCTTATGATTACCCCCGCTCGCAAGCATCCGCAACTACGAAAGAAGAATTAAGATAAATCTAACCATAGCATGAAACATATGGATCCAAATCAGTGCATTAAGGAATAGCGCATAAACTAGGGTTTAAACTTCTGTCACTCTAGGAACCTATCATCTAATAACTACTCCATAATGCTTTCCCTTAGGCCCAATGATGTCGAAGTGTCATGTAGTCGACGTTCACATGACACCACTAAGGGAAACAACAACATACATATCATCAAAATATTGAACGAATAGCAAATTCACATGATTACTTATGACAAGACTTCTCCCATGTCCTTAAGAACAAATGTAACTACTTACAAAACATATTCATGCACTACTGCAAGATGCTGATAACGCGACACTACGATCAGAGACCCTTTGATGAAACTGTGTGCGATGCATTAATCGCTAACGGGGATGTAAAAAAACCGTCAAAAATGATGCAAAACGTTTGCGATGGCGGAGACATCAAACACGGTTCAGATTTTAATTATGTGTTCGATGCGGGGCATGCGATTGGTCCAGAAGAACTGTTTGCGATGAGTCAGAACAACAGAAACGGGCAACCATATCAATGTATGTGCGATATACGGCATACAGCTCGCTCCAATGAACTGTGTGCTATTAGGGAATGCAACAGAAACGGTCAGCCAGATCAAGGTGTGTGTGATATACGGCATACAGTTCACTCGGACGAACTGTTTTCGATTAGGGAAGAGAACAGAAATGGATCAACTTAACAAGATGTGTGTGATATGCGGCATACAGTTCACATAGATGAACTGTTTGCGAAGAGCCAAAAGAACATAAACGATTCGTGTAAACAAGATGTGTGTGATACGCAGCAAACAGCCCACTCGGATGAACTATTTGCGATGAGAAATTATAACACGGGCGGTTAATATAGTTAGTTTGTGTGCGATTCTGTTAGTACAAAAAACTTTGAAAAATGCAAACTAGTTGCTTGCGGTGGCTAGGAGTATCGCACACAATGCGTCTACGAGTACTCGTGTGCGATGATTAGTAAGATACACATACGTTTACATATGTTAACACGTGTGTGATAAATAACACGTGGCACTGCATACGGTATTCGAGTTGTGTGTGTGCTCCACTTAGTCTTTCCGCGCTCCACAGGGGTGAATTGTGAAATCCACGCCTCTTCCCTCATCGGTTTCCCGCCACCAGCTAATGGCTTGCTGCATATAACCCAGGTGGCAATGCACCGTCGCGACACTCTGCGCAGATCTAGTTCTCATCCATCTACCATTAGTTATTCCAAGCATGCCAGGCAACGACCAAAGCTTCGACGTCGACCCCTATCCGCGTTACATCTTCGGCGAGGAGAACGAGCCGGAGCAGGTAAGGGAGCAAGAGCTTCATTGGCCGGTGCAGGCACCATGGCCCATCGGCAGCGATATCAGCATGACAGTCCTTGGGTGCACAATCGACATATTGCAGAGGAGGTGTGATGAGAAGTTTGCCATCCACCGTGCAAAAGATGCAGAGCTGCTCGGCGGCATGATCGATGACCCACCCGAAGAGCCGCCGTCACCAGTACTCATCGAGAGCCTGATGCCCCGCAAGGAATGGGCAGAGGACCTCTACGATTCAGTCAAGGCACAGGCAGCATGCGGCTTCATCATTGCCCGCGGCGGCCGTGTCAACCTCGATCCTGATGATGTGGTGGCCAGGCTCGAGCGCATCCTTGGCGGAGTTGATGTCCCCGACGAAGTAGAACATAGCCAACGTGATATCTTGAGGATGCAGGTCATGGACGGAATTTGCTACCAGGCCAGAGACATGGAAATGGAGCGGTTCCGCGGAGATATCATGCATGCGATTGCACGCTGTCAAGCTCTTCTGGAAGAGGCCCAGCAGCCCCAAGAGCCTCCCAGCGCCAGAAGCTCCATAGGCGGAGGCGGGTCGGGACACTTGGAGTGAACGGCCGCAAGGATGATATGCTGATCATGGAGTCCGAGAAGACCGTTGTCGGAAGGCCGACTGTCGGTGTCAAAACCGGCGGATCTCGGGTAGGGGGTCCCGAACTGTACGTCTAAGGTCGATGGTAACAGGAGACGGGGGACACAATGTTTACCCAGGTTCGGGCCCTCTCTATGGAGGTAATACCCTACTTCTTGCTTGATTGATCTTGATGAATATGAGTATTACAAGAGTTGATCTACCACGAGATCGTAATGGCTAAAACCCTAGAAGTCTAGCCTGTCTGACTATAATTGTATATATCCTCTACGGACTAAGCCCTCCGGTTTATATAGACATCGGAGGGGACTAGGGTTACACAAAGTCGGTTACAGAGAAAGGAATCTTCATATTTGGTCGCCAATCTTGCCTTCCACGCCAAGGAGAGTCCCATCCGGACACGGGTAGAGTCTTCGGTCTTAGAATCTTCACAGCCCATCAGTCCGGCCCATGTATAATAGGTCGGACGCCCGAGGACCTCTTAATCCAGGACTCCCTCAGTAGCCCCCGAACCAGGCTTCAATGACGATGTGTCCAGCGCGCAGATTGTCTTCGGCATTGCAAGGCGGGTTCTTCCTCCGATGACTTTCAAAGAGATGTATTCGGCGCTGCATTTAGTGTTATGCCCCTCGGCTTCTGCGCGTCAACAACTTCAACTTTCACGTGTCAAGCGAATGCGAGAGGTCAGGGTATTTTTACACATAACACCCCGGCCATGTAAGAACAGTGTCTATTTAACGGAATTGGATCTCAGATCCGTTCCACATCACGCAAAAAATCCTCAGAGTTTGCTAGGAAAAACCATTCCAACATGGCCAGCGCTCCCAGGTCCTCCTCCCGTCCCCATGACCCAGAAAAAGGCGATTGGGAGAGATGTTCCGTAACTCACGGTCAGTTGGTGAAGCTGCAAACACATGGATTTCTCCCCCCTGCGGATCTAGTCCCTGTTCGGGCAGGATTGAATTCCTTCAACGGCGGGGCTCAGGCTGAGAATTTCCCCAATCCATCCAAGGGGGAGTGAGTGTGCTTCGTTTCCTACTTGCTAAGAGGTGTCGGATTTCCAATCCATCCGTTCCTCCGAGGGCTTCTCGAGTATTATGGCCTTCAACTGCACAACTTCACTCCCACCTCCATCCTGCATATGGCAGGTTACGTCGCTCTTTGCGAGCTATTCTTGGGTTGTGAGGCCCATTTTGAATTGTGGATAAAGCTATTCTGTCTCGTCCCACGCAACCATGAGGGATCAATATTTGAAGTGGGCGGAGCCGAAGTATGGCGCATCGCCGGGACTGGATACCTGTCCGGCACACCAAAGAAGGCATCCGAAGAGTGGCCTTCCGAATGGTTCTATATTGAGGACATCGCACTCCCTGACCCAGTTCGGAGGGGTCTTCCCGAGTTCACAAGCGTTCCCTTGAAGAAACGCCACAGCTAGCGCCCTCGGAGCCTCGAGGAGGAAGATAGTGCAGAAGTTCGTCAACTCATGAGCAAGATAAGGACGCTCACCCAGTCCAGATTATCAATAGTCGAGGTGATGGCGACTTCCATAGTACGGGGGGTTCAGCCACTCCAATACAAAGGTCTTCCCATGTGGCACTACAATGGGGAGGATGTCGTCTCCCGCTGCGCCCGGAAGGGTCCGGGCACCCCCGCCGCTCTGGCCAAAATATTGACCGAACTGTTCAAAGGGGAGGAAGAGGAATTTCTTCATATCAAGCGCAGAGATGGATTTTCCATGTACAATCCTCCTAGCTGCGTAAGTCCCAACCCCTCTGCTCTACTCTCCACTCCCTAAACCCCCTTCAATGAATATTAATCCGTCCATTGATGACAGCAATGGCGAAAGATCTCCGAGGGGCTTTACAGCCCTGCCCCACAACCAGAGGTGTTTTACAGTCTCCGAGGGGCCATAATCGGGACCTTGACCCCGGATTCGAAGAAGACCCGGATATATTCGTGGTGCTCGAGACGGGCTTGCGAGAGCCACAAACCAAGCTGCTCGAGACGGGCTTGCGAGAGCCACAAACCAACATGTAAAAGATATACGGGTGAGTTTATTGTACAAAACTGATAATTATATACCAGGAGCCCCTGAGACTTGAAGCAGTTGATACAACTGATTTAAGGATCATTGTATAACCAGGTGTTGTCGGAGAAAAACAATCTGTTGTTTCAGGAACTAGAAAAGTGTCGGACGCAGCTAACTGCTGCTACCGCCGAACTGGAGAAATCCAAGAAGGCATCACCTGGTAATGTTCCCCTCCATGAAAACATAATTATATACCGGCAATGCTAACACTGTTGCTCATCTTATGGCAGGATCGTCAGATCAACTGAAGGAGCAACCGAAAGCTGCCCAAGCGGAAGAACAAGAAGCCAAAAGACTGCTGGCCACGGGCGAACGTGTGGTGACACGAGTCAGAGATGAGAAAAACAAGCTGCAGGATGCCCACACCCAGCTGGGCGAAGAACTGAAAGATGTACGGGCCCAGCTGGCTGATTCCGCGAAGGAAAATAAGAGGTTGCGTGGCGGCATATTCAGTATGTGGTCGAACTTACCTTCGAGTAATTCGGAGATAAAGAGGACTGACAGAGTTATGTCTGCAGGTATGCTGACCGGTCGTCCCGAAGAGGAGATGTCCGGATTCCCGGGCGATCTGCTACAAGAGCTGTTGCAAATGCACGAGCAAGCTCGGTAGGTGATGCGAAGTGTTGCCAAGGCCTTGTGGCCATTCGCCTTCCCTCTAGGAAAGATGGAGGAGCTTATACATCTATTCAAGGGAGTGCGGCGCCGCTTTCGATCATGGAAGATATCGGCCTGCTGGGAAGGTGCACGAGAAGCCTGGGCCATGGTGAAAACACGATATACCAAGCTTAATCCGAATCATATGGCTCGGGTCGGACCTCTAGGGTCAAATGGAAAAGAAGTTCCCGTTAATTTGGTATATGACCAAGTAGAAGTAGCCGCCAAGTATTCCCAGCAGGATTGTAAGTTAGACAGCCTGCTGGACGGTATAGAGGAGGAAATTTTTGAGTCCAAGTGACTATGTACTTTCCTTCTAGCTGAATTGTAAAACGATTGTCATGGCAGACCTTTTCGCTTCGACCTCTGGACCCGAAGGTGCAGAGTGTTTCCGAATACCTGAGCGGTAAGATAGACCGGGGTATGCGTGGAAACCAGGCGTATGGGTCATAGTTGCTTGAACAGACAAGTTGTATCCGGCTAGCTATGTTATATTACATTTTGATTGTAAGAAACATCTTCCAGAGAGAATAGTTCCGTTAAGGGTTCCTTTCCCTGGGTGTACATGCGTTAACGTGCATGTCCGAACTATGATTGGAAAAATCGCAGTATATTCAACATCTGGGGTTCATATTTAAATGAATGTAAAAACATCTTTAGTTCGCCGACCGAATACTCCCTTAAGAACACTAGCTTTCGGCTTCACCCAGTCTGAGGTACACATCCGGATGACCCGGCAGTAACAATCGCAGAGGTGCTCCCTTTATGCCCTAGCCGAACTAACGGGAACGTAGGGCATAAGCACAGGAGCCAAGCAACCCAGCTTGGCAAAAACTTAAGTCATATCGATGCATATAATGGCGAAGAAAAGGTATATATGGGAAAAACGCGCATATGTGATGAGCTTGATGCTCTAAAAATAACAATAATAAGCTTCTGTCAAAGAATCCCCCAAGTATAATTGACGTACATATTTGAGGATTTGTATGTCACAGGTGCACGGTTTAGCCGCACGAAAAGCTTTAAGGCTAAAAAAGGAAAAAGCGGAAAGAAAGGAAAAAGTAATGGGAACAATAGGGAGAAGGAGACGAACAAAGAATTCGGAGCTAGGCGTAGAATCTTTGAAGTCTGGCCGCGTTCCAGGGGTTCGGCTCTAGGCGATTGTCTGACGCATCGCGTAGGCGGTACGCTCCTCCGGTGAGAACTTCGTCAATGATGAAGGGACCCTCCCACTTGGGCTTGAGTTTGTCCTTTTTCTTCTCCGGAAGGCGTAGAACAAGTTCGCCAACATTATAAGTCTTGGCCCGCACTTCTCTGCTTTGATACCTGCGAGCCTGTTGTTGATAAAATGCGGAACGGGCTTTTGCAACGTCGCGCTCTTCCTCCAGGGCATCTAAGTTGTCCTGCCGATCAAGCTCGGCCTCTCTCTCTTCGTACATGCGCACTTGAGGTGAGTCATGAATAATGTCGCAGGGCAACACAGCCTCTGCGCCGTACACCATGGAGAAAGGTGTATATCCGGTATTGCGATTGGGCGTGGTCCGCAGCCCCCAGAGTACGGAGTCGAGCTCCTCAACCCAGTGCTTGTATGATTCTTTCAAAGACCGCACCAGTCTGGGCTTGATGTCGCTCATAATAAGATCGTTGGCTCGTTCGACTTGACCGTCTGTTTGCGGGTGATAGACAGAGGCGTAATCGAGCTTAATGCCTAGATTGGCGCAGCAGTTTTTCACCTCATCGGCTGTGAAATTGGAGTCGGTGATGATGCTGTGCGGGACACCATAACGGTGTACAACGCCGGATATAAAGTCTATCACTAGTCCGACTTCAGCCGTTTTAACTGGTTTGGCCTCTATCCACTTAGTGAAGTTATCCACCATGACCAGCAGATATTTTTTCTTATGGCTTCCTCCTTTAAGGGGTCCAACCATATCAAGCCCCCAGACCGCAAAAGGCCAAGTGATGGGGATTGTTTGCAGAGCGGTGGGTGGCATATGGCTCTAGTTGGCGAAAAGCTGGCATCCGACGCAACATTGGACAAGGTCCTGTGCGTCTGCTCGAGCCGTCGGCCAATAAAAACATGTACGGAAGGCCTTGCTAACAAGGGCCCGAGCTCTGGCATGGTGACCGCCGAGACCGGCATGAATTTTAGCCAGGAACTGCCGCCCTCTTCCTCGGAGATACATCTTTGAAGGACTCCGGTAGCGCTTTTCTTGTAGAGCTCTCCGTCCTGAACCTTGTAGGCCTTCGAACGTCGGACAATGTGGCGAGCCTCATTCTGATCCTCAGGGAGTTCTCTCCTATTAAGGTAGGCCAAGAAGGGTTCGGTGCATGGGGCAATGACTGCCATGATGAGATGGGCCGACGGTGTTATTTCGGTGGCTGAGCCCCCGATGATATCGTTGTGTTCGGTATCTGGGGTTGTGTTCGGTTCTGGACTGGTGTTCCTGCTCTCCCCTTGCCACACCATGGATGGCTTAAAAAGCCTTTCCCAAAAGATGTTAGGTGGGACGGGGTCGCGCTTAGAGCCGATGCGAGCAAGGACGTCCGCCGCTTGATTACTTTCTCGAGCCACATGATGAAACTCGAGCCCCTCGAGCCAAGCCGACCTTTTTAGGACGGCGTTACGATAAGCTGCCATCTTCGGGTCTTTGGCATGGAAATCTCCATTTATTTGAGATATTGCGAGGTTTGAGTCCCCGCGCACTTCCAGGCGTTGTATGCCCATGGAGACAGCCATCCGAAGACCATGCAATAAGGCCTCGTATTCGGCTGCGTTATTGGAGTCTGTGTATAATATTTGGAGTACGTACTGGACTACGTCTCCAGTGGGGGACGTTAAAACGACGCCCGCTCCTAATCCTGCCAGCATTTTGGAACCATCGAAATACATAACCCAGTTGAAATATGTGCCGTACTCTTTAGGGAGTTCGGCCTCTGTCCATTCAGCGACGAAGTCCGCTAGTACTTGGAATTTAATGGCTCGACGCGGTTTGTATGTTATGTCGAATGGAAGGAGCTCAATGGCCCATTTGGCAATCCGACCCATAGCATCGCGGTTGTTTCTTATGTCATTGAGTGGTACTTCGGAAGCCACCGTGATCGAACACTCTTGGAAGTAGTGTTGTAGCTTCCGGGATGCCATGAAGACCGCGTATGCTATCTTTTGATAATGAGGGTACCGGGATTTGCATGGTGTGAGGACAGTGGATACGTAGTATATCGGCTTCTGAAGCGGGAATTTGTGTCCGTCCTGCTCTCGCTCAACGACGAGCACGACGCTCACCACCTGGTGTGTTGCCGATATGTATAATAACATGGGTTCGCCGACGTTCGACATGGCCAGGATTGGGTTGCTCGCTAGAAAGGCTTTTATTTCTTCTAGTCCGGCCATTGCCGCATGATGGGGAACGTAGCAGAAATTCAAAATTTTCTACGCATCACCAAGATCAATCTATGGAGTAATCTAGCAACGAGGGGAAGGGGAGTGCATCTACATACCATTGTAGATCGCGATGCGGAAGCGTTGCAAGAACGCGGATGAAGGAGTCGTACTCGTAGCGATTCAGATCGCGGTTGATTCCGATCTAAGCGCCGAACCATGGCGCCTCCGCGTTCAACACACGTGCAGCCCGGTGACGTCTCCCACGCCTTGATCCAGCAAGGAGAGAGGGAGAGGTTGGGGAAGACTCCATCCAGCAGCAGCACGATGGCGTGGTGGTGATGGAGGAGCGTGGCAATCCTGCAGGGCTGCGCCAAGCACCGCGAGAGAGGAGGAGGAAGAGGGGTAGGGCTGCGCCAAGAGGGAGATGTTCTCGTGTCTCTGGCAGCCCCAAAACCTCAAGTACATATAGGGGAGGGGGAGGGGCTGCGCTCCCATCTAGGGTTACCCCCCCCCAAGGGGTGCGGCCAGCCCTAGATGGGACTTGGGGGCGGCCAAGGGGGGAGAGAGGGGGGCGCCCCACTAGATGGGCCTTAGGCCCATCTGAGCCTAGGGTTTCCCCCTTCCCCCCCTTCCTGCGCCCTGGGCCCCTCGTGGGAGGCGCACCAGCCCACCTAGGGGCTGGTCCCTTCCCACACTTGGCCCACGCAGCCCTCTGGGGCTGGTGGCCCCACCTGGTGGACCCCCGGGACCCTCCCGGTGGTCCCGGTACATTACCGATAGCACCCGAAACTTTTCCGGTGACCAAAACAGGACTTCCCATATATAAATCTTAACCTCCGGACCATTCCGAAACTCCTCGTGACGTCCGGGATCTCATCCGGGACTCCGAACAACATTCTGTAACCACATACAAACTTCCTTTATAACCCTAGCGTCATCGAACCTTAAGTGTGTAGACCCTACGGGTTCGGGAACCATGCAGACATGACCGAGACGTTCTCCGGTCAATAACCAATGGCGGGATCTGGATACCCATGTTGGCTCCCACATGTTCCACGATGATCTCATCGGATGAACCACGATGTCGGGGATTCAATCAATCCCGTATACAATTCCCTTTGTCAAACGGTATGTTACTTGCCCGAGATTCGATCGTCGGTATACCGATACCTTGTTCAATCTCGTTACCGGCAAGTCTCTTTACTCGTTCCGTAACACACCATCCCGTGATCAACTCCTTGGTCACATTGTGCACATAATGATGATGTCCTACCGAGTGGGCCCAGAGATACCTCTCCGTTTACACGGAGTGACAAATCCCAGTCTCGATTCGTGCCAACCCAACAGACACTTTCGGAGATACCTGTAGTGCACCTTTATAGCCACCCAGTTACGTTGTGACGTTTGGTACACCCAAAGCATTCCTACGGTATCCGGGAGTTGCACAATCTCATGGTCTAAGGAAATGATACTTGACATTAGAAAAGCTCTCAGCAAACGAACTACACGATCTTGTGCTAGGCTTAGGATTGGGTCTTGTCCATCACATCATTCTCCTAATGATGTGATCCCGTTATCAACGACATGCAATGTCCATGGTCAGGAAACCGTAATCATCTATTGATCAACGAGCTAGTCAACTAGAGGCCTACTAGGGACATGGTGTTGTCTATGTATCCACACATGTATCTGAGTTTCCTATCAATACAATTCTAGCATGGATAATAAACGATTATCATGAACAAGGAAATATAATAATAACCAATTTATTATTGCCTCTAGGGCATATTTCCAACAGTCTCCCACTTGCGCTAGAGTCAATAATCTAGTCCACATCACCATGTGATTAACACTCATAGGTCACATCACCATGTGACCAACATCCAAAGAGTTTACTAGAGTCAACAATATAGTTCACATCACTATGTGATTAACACTCAATGAGTTCTGGTTTGATCATGTTATGCTTGTGAGAGAGGTTATTAGTCAACGGGTCTGAACCTTTCAGATCCGTGTGTGCTTTACGAATATTTATGTCATCTTGTGGATGCTACCACGCGCTACTTGGAGCCATTTCAAATAACTGCTCTACTATACGAATCCGGTTTACTACTCAGAGTCATCCGAATTAGTGTCAAAGTTCGCATTGACGTAACCCTTTACGACGAACTCCTTTTCACCTCCATAATCGAGAAAATTCCTTAGTCCACTAGTTACTAAGGATAAGTTCGACCGCTGTCATGTGATCCATTCCCGGATCACTATTGTACCCCTTGACCAACTCATGGCAAGGCACACTTCATGTGCGGTACACAGCATAGCATACTGTAGAGCCTACGTCTAAAGCATAGGGGATGACCTTCGTCCTTTCTCTCTCTTCTGCTGTGGTCAGGTCTTGAGTCTTACTCAATACTCACACCTTGTAACACAGCCAAGAACCCCTTCTTTGCTGGTCTATTTTGAACTCCTTCAAAAACATGTCAAGGTGTGAGTTCTTTGAAAGTATCATCAGGCGTCTTGATCTATCTCTATAGATCTTGATGCCCAATATGTAAGCAGCTTTATCCAGGTCTTCCTTTGAAAAACTCCTTTCAAACAACCCTTTATGCTTTCCAGAAATTCTACATCATTTCGGATCAACAATATGTCATTCACATATACTTATCAGAAATTTTGTAGCGCTCCCACTCACTTTATTGTAAATACAAGTTTCTAACAAACTTTGTATAAACCCAAAAACTTTGATCACTCCATCAAAGCGTATATTCTGACTCCGAGATGCTTGCTCTAGTCCATGGAAGGATCGCTGGAGCTAGCATACCTTTTAGCATCCTTAGGATCGACAAAACCTTTCTGATTGTATCACATACAACCTTTCCTTACGAAAACTGGTAAGGAAACTTGTTTTGACATCCATGTGCCAGATTTCATAAATGCAACTAATGCTAACATGATTCCGACGGACTTAAGCATCGCTACGGATGAGAAAATCTCATCGTAGTCAACTCCTTGAACTTGTGGAAATACTCTTTGCCACAAGTCGAGCTTCATAGACGGTAACATTACTGTCCATGTCCGTCTTCTTCTTAAAGATCCATTTATCTCAATGGCTTGCCGATCATCATGCAAGTTCACCAAAGTCCATGCTTTGTTCTGATACATGGATCCTATCTCGGATTTCATGGCTTCTAACCATTTGTCGGAATATGGGCCCACCATCGCTTCCCCATAGCTCGTAGGTTCATTGTTGTCTAGCAACATGACTTTCCAGACAGGATCATGTACCACTCTGAAGTAGTACGCATCCTCGTCGTCCTACGAGGTTTGGTAGTGACTTGATCCGAAGTTTCATGATCACTATCATAAGCTTCCACTTCAATTGGTGTAGGTGCCACAAGAACAACTTCTTGTGCCCTGCTACACACTAGTTGAAGTGATGGTTCAATAACCTCATCAAGTCTCCACCATCCTCCCACTCAATTCTTTTCGAGAGAAACTTTTCCTCGAGAAAAGACCCGTTTCTAGAAGCAATCACTTTTGCTTCCAGATCTGAAATAGGAGGTATACCCAACTGTTTTGGGTATTCTATGAAGATGCATTTATCCGCTTTGGGTTCGAGCTTATCAGCCTGAAACTTTTTCACATAAGCATCGCAGCCCCAAACTTTTAAGAAATGACAGCTTAGGTTTCTCTAAACCATAGTTCATATGGTGTCGTCTCAACGGAATTGTGTGGTGCCCTATTTAAAGTGAATGCGGTTGTCTCTAATTCCTAACCCATAAACATAGTGGTAATTCGATAAGAGACATCATGGTATGCACCATATCCAATAGGATGCAGTTATGATGTTCGGACACACCATCACACTGTGGTGTTCCAGGCGGTATTAATTGTGAAACACTTTCCACAATGTCTTAATTGTGTGCCAAACTCGTAACTCAGATATTTATCTCTATGATCATATCACAGACATTTTATCCTCTTGTCACGATGATCTTCAACTTCACTCTGAAATTACATTGAACCTTTCAATAATTCAGACTTGTGTTTCATCAAGTAAATACACTCAGCATCTACTCAAATCATCTGTGAAGTAAGAACATAACGATATCCACTGCATGCCTCAGCACTCATTGGACTGCATACATCAAAATGTATTACTTCCAACAAGTTGCTCTCTTGTTCCATCTTACTGAAAACGAGGCCTTTCAGTCATCTTGCCCATGTGGTATGATTTGCATGTCTCAAGTGATTCAAAATCAAGTGAGTCCAAACGATCCATCTGCATGGAGTTTCTTCATGCATATATACCAATAGACATGGTTCGCATGTCTCAATCTTTTCAAAAACGAGTGAGTCCAAAGATCCATCTACATGGAGCTTCTTCATGCGTTCTATACCAATATGACTCAAGTGGCAGTGCCACAAGTATGTGGTACTATCATTACTATCTTATATCTTTTGGCATGAACATGTGTATCACTACGATCGAGATTCATTTTAGGTGCAAGACCATTGAAGGTATTATTCAAATAAACAGAGTAACCATTATTCTCCTTAAATGAATAACCGTATTGCGATAAACATAATCCAATCATGTTTTATGCTCAACGCAAACACCAATCTCGATGGTAGAGGGAGCATGCGATGCTTGATCCCATCAACCTTGGAAACACTTCCAACACACATCGTCATCTCACCTTTAGCTAGTCTCCATTTATTCCGCAGCTTTTATTTCGAGTTACTAACACTTAGCAACCGAACCGGTATCTAATACCCAAGTGCTGCTAGGAGTACTAGTAAAGTACACATTCATATAATGTATATCCAATATACTTCTGTCGACCTTGCCTGCCTTCTCATCTACCAAGTATCTAGGGTAGTTCTGCTTCAGTGACCGTTTCCCTCATTACAGAAGCACTTAGTCTCGGGTTTGGGTTCAACCTTGGGATTCTTCACTAGAGCAGCAAATGATTTGCTGTTTCATGAAGTATCCCTTTTGCCCTTGCCCTTCTAGAAACTAGTGGTTTTACTAACCATCAACAATTGATGCTCCTTCTTGATTTCTACTTTCGCGGTGTCAAACATCGCGAGTTGCTCAAGGATCATCATGTCTATCCCTGATATGTTATAGTTCATCACGAAGCTCTAATAGCTTGGTGGCAGTGACTATGGAGAACCATCACTATCTCATCTGGAAGATTAACTCCCACTCGATTCAAGCGATTGTGGTACTCAGAAAATCTGAGCACATGCTCAACGATTGAGCTTTTCTCCCTTAGTCTGCAGGCTTAAGAAACTTGTCAGAGGTCTCATACCTCTTGACGTGGGCACTAGTCTGAAATCTCAATTTCAGTCTTCGGAACATCTCATATGTTCTGCGACGTTTCAAAAACGTCTTTGGTGCCACAAATCTAAACCGTTAGCATTACGCACTGAACTATCACGTAGTCATCAAAACGTGTATGTCAGATGTCTCACAACATCTACAGACGACGCTGAGGTTCAGCACACCGAGCGGTGCATTAAGGACATAAGCCTTCTGTGCAGCAATGAGGACAATCCTCAGTTTACGGACCCAGTCCGCATAATTGCTACTATCAACTTTCAACTAAATTTTCTCTAGGAACATATCTTAAACAGTAGAGCTAAAGCATAAGCTATGACATAATTTGCAAAGACCTTTTGACTATGTTCATGATAATGAAGTTCATCTGATTAATGAACTCCCACTCAGATAGACATCCCTCTAGTCATCTAAGTGATACATGATCCGAGTCAAACCAGGCCATGTCCGATCATCACGTGAGATGGACTAGTCATCATCGGTGAACATCTCCATGTTGATCGTATCTGCTATACGACTCATGTTCGACCTTTCGGTCTCTTGTGTTCTGAGGCCATGTCTGTACATGCTAGGCTCGTCAAGTCAACCTAAGTGTTTCGCATGTGTTCCGAGGCCATGTCTGTACATGCTAGGCTCGTCAACACCTGTTGTATTCGAACGTTAGAATCTATCACACCCGATCGTCACGTGGTGCTTCGAAACAACGAACCTTCGCAACGGTGCACAGTTAGGGGGAACACTTCTCTTGAAATTTTAGTGAGGGATCATCTTATTTATGCTACCGTCGTTCTAAGCAAATAAGATGTAAACATGACAAACATCACATGCAAATCATAAAGTGACGTGATATGGCCAATATCATCTTGCGCCTTAGATCTCCATCTTCGAGGCGCGGCATGATCACCTTCGTCACCGGCATGACACCATGATCTCCATCATCATGATCTCCATCATCGTGTCTTCATGAAGTTGTCTCGCCAACTATTACTTCTACTACTATGGCTAACGGTTAGCAATAAAGTAAAGTAATTACATGGCGTTTTCATTGACACGCAGGTCATACAATAAATTAAGACAACTCCTATGGCTCCTGCTGGTTGTCATACTCATCGACATGCAAGTCGTGATTCCTATTACAAGAACATGATCAATCTCATACATCACATATATCATTCATCACATCCTTTTGGCCATATCACATCACATAGCATACCCTGCAAAAACAAGTTAGACGTCCTCTAATTGTTGTTGCATGTTTTACGTGGCTGCTATGGGTTTCTAGCAAGAACGTTTCTTACCTACGCAAAAGCCACAACGTGATATGCCAATTTCTATTTACCCTTCATAAGGACCCTTTTCATCGAATCCGATCCGACTAAAGTGGGAGAGACAGACACCCGCTAGCCACCTTATGCAACTAGTGCATGTCAGTCGGTGGAACCTGTCTCACGTAAGAGTACGTGTAAGGTCGGTCCGGGCCGCTTCATCCCACGATGCCGCCGAATCAAGATAAGACTAGTAACGGCAAGTAAAGTGACAAAATCGATGCCCACAACTACTTTGTGTTCTACTCGTGCATAGAAACTACGCATAGACCTAGCTCATGATGCCACTGATGGGGAACGTAGCAGAAATTCAAATTTTTCTACGCATCACCAAGATCAATCTATGGAGTAATCTAGCAACGAGGGGAAGGGGAGTGCATCTACATACCATTGTAGATCGCGATGCGGAAGCGTTGCAAGAACGCGGATGAAGGAGTCGTACTCGTAGCGATTCAGATCGCGGTTGATTCCGATCTAAGCGCCGAACCATGGCGCCTCCGCGTTCAACACACGTGCAGCCCGGTGACGTCTCCCATGCCTTGATCCAGCAAGGAGAGAGGGAGAGGTTGGGGAAGACTCCATCCAGCAGCAGCACGATGGCGTGGTGGTGATGGAGGAGCGTGGCAATCCCGCAGGGCTTCGCCAAGCACCGCGAGAGAGGAGGAGGAAGAGGGGTAGGGCTGCGCCAAGAGGGAGATGTTCTCGTGTCTCTGGCAGCCCCAAAACCTCAAGTATATATAGGGGAGGGGGAGGGGCTGCGCCCCCATCTAGGGTTCCCCCCCAAGGGGTGCGGCCAGCCCTAGATGGGACTTGGGGGGCGGCCAAGGGGGGGGAGAGAGGGGGGCGCCCCACTAGATGGGCCTTAGGCCCATCTGAGCCTAGGGTTTCCCCCTTCCCCCCCTTCCTGCGCCCTGGGCCCCTCGTGGGAGGCGCACCAGCCCACCTAGGGGCTGGTCCCTTCCCACACTTGGCCCACGCAGCCCTCTGGGGCTGGTGGCCCCACCTGGTGGACCCCCGGGACCCTCCCGGTGGTCCCGGTACATTACCGATAGCACCCGAAACTTTTCCGGTGACCAAAACAGGACTTCCCATATATAAATCTTAACCTCCGGACCATTCCGAAACTCCTCGTGACGTCCGGGATCTCATCCGGGACTCCGAACAACATTCTGTAACCACATACAAACTTCCTTTATAACCCTAGCGTCATCGAACCTTAAGTGTGTAGACCCTACGGGTTCGGGAACCATGCAGACATGACCGAGACGTTCTCCGGTCAATAACCAACAGTGGGATCTGGATACCCATGTTGGCTCCCACATGTTCCACGATGATCTCATCGGATGAACCACGATGTCGGGGATTCAATCAATCCCGTATACAATTCCCTTTGTCAAACGGTATGTTACTTGCCCGAGATTCGATCGTCGGTATACCTATACCTTGTTCAATCTCGTTACCGGCAAGTCTCTTTACTCGTTCCGTAACACACCATCCCGTGATCAGCTCCTTGGTCACATTGTGCACATACTGATGATGTCCTACCGAGTGGGCCCAGAGATACCTCTCCGTTTACACGGAGTGACAAATCCCAGTCTCGATTCGTGCCAACCCAACAGACACTTTCGGAGATACCTGTAGTGCACCTTTATAGCCACCCAGTTACGTTGTGACGTTTGGTACACCCAAAGCATTCCTACGGTATCCGGGAGTTGCACAATCTCATGGTCTAAGGAAATGATACTTGACATTAGAAAAGCTCTCAGCAAACGAACTACACGATCTTGTGTTAGGCTTAAGATTGGGTCTTGTCCATCACATCATTCTCCTAATGATGTGATCCCGTTATCAACGACATCCAATGTCCATGGTCAGACAACCGTAACCATCTATTGATCAACGAGCTAGTCAACTAGAGGCCTACTAGGGACATGGTGTTGTCTATGTATCCACACATGTATCTGAGTTTCCTATCAATACAATTCTAGCATGGATAATAAACGATTATCATGAACAAGGAAATATAATAATAACCAATTTATTATTGCCTCTAGGGCATATTTTCAACACCGCATCCGTCCACTCGAAGTGATCGGTGCGCCGGAGGAGGCGACTTTTCTCCTAATCTGGAGATAAAGCGGCTTAAAGCTGCCACACATCCGACGAGTTTTTGGACCTGTTTAAGGTCCGTTGGCGTAGCCGATTGTGTCAAAGCTCGGATTTTGGCTGGATTTGCTTCAATTCCTCTATTGGAAATGATGAAGCCCAGCAGTTTTCCAGCAGGAACACCAAAAACACACTTTTCCGGGTTGAGCTTGATGTCATAAGTACGGAGGTTGTCGAATGTAAGACGTAAATCATCTATTAGTGACTCGACGTGTCTGGTTTTGATGACGATGTCATCCACATATGCTTCAACTGTCTTGCCGATCTGTTTCTCCAGGCATGTTTGGATCATGCGTTGGTAGGTGGCGCCAGCGTTTTTGAGCCCGAAAGGCATAGTGTTGAAGCAGAAAGGCCCATATGGGGTAATGAATGCCGTTGCGGCTTGATCGGACTCTTTCATCTTGATTTGATGGTATCCGGAGTACGCGTCGAGGAAACACAGTGAGTCGTGTCCTGCGGTTGCGTCAATAATCTGATCGATGCGAGGGAGGGGGAAGGGATCCTTAGGGCAAGCCTTGTTGAGGTCTTTGAAATCGACGCATAGGCACCAGGATTTATCCTTCTTTGGTACCATCACCAGGTTTGCTAGCCAGTCCAGGTGTTTTATTTTTCTGATGAATCCGGCTTCGAGTAACTTGGCTAGCTCCTCTCCCATAACTTGTCTTTTGGGTTTGGAAAAACACCGCAGTGTTTGTTTGACCGGTTTATATCCCTTTAAGATAATGAGGCTGTGTTCGGCCAACCTGCGTGGGGTTCCTGGCATATCAGAAGGGTGCCACGCGAATATATCCTAGTTCTCGCGCAGGAACTCTCGTAGCACGGTGTCGACCGTTGGGTCTAGTTGTGCCCCGATAGATGCTGTCTTCTTGGGGTCCGTTGGATGGACTTGGAATTTGACTATTTCTCCTGCTAGTTTGAAGGAGGTGGATTTGGGTCGTTTGTCCAGGATTACGTTATCCCTATCCATAGTGGAGCGCAGCACGGTCAGCTCTTCGGCCGCGAGGGCTTCAGACAATGCCTCGAGGGCTAAGGATGCAGTTTTATTTTCCGCGCACAGTGCTATGTCCGGATCACTGGCAAGAGTGATGGTGCCGTTGGGCCCAGGCATCTTGAGCTTCATGTACCCATAATGAGGTATAGCTTGGAAGCGTGTGAATGTGTCTCGCCCCAGTAAGGCGTGATATCCGCTGTTGAAAGGCGCCACTTGGAAGGTTATCTCTTCGGACTGGTAATTCTCCGACGTGCCGAATACCACGTCGAGCGTGATCTTTCCTGCGCATCGCGCCTCCCGACTAGGAATGATTCCCCGGAAGGTCGTGCTACTTTGCTCAATGCGGCTCCTATCTATTTCCATTTTTATGACTGTGTGCTCGTAGATGAGGTTTAGTCCGCTGCCGCCATCCATGAGCACTTTGGTGAGCCGGAAGCCGTCCATGATTGGACTGAGGACCAAGGCGGCTAGTGCCCGGACTGTCTTGAATTTTGGTTCGTCATCGGCATTGAAAGTTATGGCCGTGTCGTTCCAGGGGTTTATTGCTGCGACTTGGCAGACTTTGGCGAGGTCGCCGAGTGCCCTTTTGCACTGATTTTTTGAAGCAAAGGTCTCAAAGACCGTCAATACTCTGAGGTCGTCGTCTTCCGGGGGGTGTTGTTCTAGGGTATTTTTGGTGAGGAGATCTTCGCCGCTCTTGGCCACTTGCCGGAGTATCCAACATGCTCTAAGGCTATGGGTTGGTGTGATATCTGGTGTTGTATCTATTTTGCATGGCCTATCGAGCCATCCCTCCAGAACAGTTCTGCGCCCCATAATGGGCTTTGATTTCTTTACTATTGGGTCAGGCGCCCCACGAGGGTGCGTCCTTTTTTCCCGGACGAGGGGCTGAGTTGAAACCGGTGGTTCCCAACAAGCTGCTTGAGTTTTCCAGGTGCTTTCCATTGCGCAGTACTTCTGTACTATGGCTGCCAAGTCAGCGAAGTGTAATACGCGACGGAAGTTGATGGCGTTGATGATTCCTTCATCCGTGCAATTGTTGCAGAATACTGAGATTTCGTCTTCGTCGCAGCAATCTTTAATCTTGTCTTCGACAAGGAGGAATCTGGCCCAGAAGTGATGAACCACTTCCTGAGACTGCTGTCGTATGTACATAAGATCGCGTAAAGCTGGGTGGGTGGGTGGTTTTAAATCTGAAACCTGACCCGATTTGGGATCCGGAGTCTGTAAATCTTCCGACTTAATGGTTCGGACTCCTGGATATCAACTGATGTTTTAGGCCCGTCGTTTGATTCTAGGTTCAGAGGGCAGGGCATGTTGTTCCGCGGACAGGTATCCAGCTCCTCGAGCTCGAAAATCCGAACATAGTTCGTCCTCAATATAGAGGAAGAGTAATTGTCTTGCTCCTCCACTACCGCTATCTGATGGGTGATCGGCGGAGATTTGATTTCTCTCTGGTCAGGTTTAAGCCCAATTTGATCATAGTCTGTAGTGACCCCAAGGCGGCGATGCGATCTAGGAGTTCGTTTAAAGATGACAACTCCGTCGGATCCATCTGTTTGGAGTATTCGAAGTCAACGCGGAGACGATTTTCGATGACTCAAGAGGTCATCGTCGGCTTAACGGCCGAACGGCGGTCATGGTAAAGCCGCCAAGTCGGAGGGTTTGGCCCGGAGCCAGGGGTCCTCCGGAGATGATATTGTCCTTGACAACAAGGCGAGCAGGCCATCAACCCTGTTTTTGACGTCACAACAGAACTCTCAATGAAAGCACCAATGTCGTTGTCAAAACCGGCGGATCTCGGGTAGGGGGTCCCGAACTGTACGTCTAAGGTCGATGGTAACAGGAGACGGGGGACACAATGTTTACCCAGGTTCGGGCTCTCTCTATGGAGGTAATACCCTACTTCCTGCTTGATTGATCTTGATGAATATGAGTATTATAAGAGTTGATCTACCACGAGATCGTAATGGCTAAAACCCTAGAAGTCTAGCCTGTCTGACTATAATTGTATATATCCTCTACGGACTAAGCCCTCCGGTTTATATAGACACCGGAGGGGACTAGGGTTACACAAAGTCGGTTACAGAGAAAGGAATCTTCATATTTGGCCACTAATCTTGCCTTCCATGCTAAGGAGAGTCCCATCCGGACATGGGTAGAGTCTTCGGTCTTGGTATATTCACAGCCCATCAGTCCGACCCATGTATAATAGGTCGGACGCCCGAGGACCCCTTAATCCAGGACTCCCTCACCGTCAACTGAGCCATTTAGCCTATATTTTATTATAATTGTATGCATATGTAGGTCGTGAGTATTCTTGGCCTTGCCTCATGTGGCATTTTAAATTATCCTGAATATGTAAGACAATTATTAACCATTGCCATTGTAAATTTGCCTCAATGGCGAGCAGAGCGCGCGCAGGGACGCCAGAGCGGAGCGCGCAGCGGCCGCCTTAATGGCGAGCAAAATGCGTGGACGGACGCGAGCAGAGCACGCCGCGGCCGCCTCAACGAAGAGTAGAGCGTGCCGTGGTCGCCTCAACGGCGAGCAACCACGTGGTCAACCTTCTGGCACCCCGTGGGAGGCGCCACGACGCATCCATAGGACACGATGGTGATATCTTGACCGTGTGTGATATTGGGCAGACACGTACACGTACATCCGAGAACGCGGGCCCACGTTTCGGGCTTCCGATGCATGGCATACGGTTGATCCAAAAGAACTGTTTGTGATGAGCCAGAACAACAGACCGGGCCGGCTTTGTAGGCCCAGAACCATCAACAAATTTTGACCTTGTTTCTCGTCACATTGCAGATTACAACGCAATAAGTACTTGCAAATCTGTTCACACCTATCAAACTAATATGTGTTCACACTTAGCACCGGGCTATAAAAACTACCCACTCGAAAATTACTTCACAGTTCCTCTCCTCATCACCCACAAAAGTGGTCTTTCATGTCAAGTCGTTCTGCCATGATCGGTAGGAGGAGTTTCGGGTGGACATATAACCAAGCAGCAAAGACCAAGGCCGCGGAAGCACTAGAGAGGTCCCGCTGCGAAGCGGAAGTCGCAGCAGAGATGTCCCGGCGTGCCGCAGAGCTCTCGAACGAGCTCTCACGGGCACGCGAGGGCTCTCACAAGCGCACTCGCCGCATCGGCCATCTCGATGAGCTGGCATTCCTGAAGTCCTTGACCGGCGACGACGACATTCTCGCTGGCCTCATTAAGCAGCAGGAGCTAGTCGACCGCTTGATGAAGCCGCTCGAGATCAGCGATGCCTCGGTTGACAAGGCGACCGGCCTCATCGAGCAACTCATGGGTGACAATGCGAAGCTCCTCAAGGCGCTCGCTGAGAAGGAGGAGGAGGCCGCCAGCTGGAAGATGCTGCATGAGCAGAGTAGTGCCTCGAGGATGACGCTGACATCGGTCGTCGAGGAACTGATGGGTGACTTGGAAGCTCCGGATCGAGCGCGAGCAGGAGGGGGAGAAATCCGTGGCTGCTTTCAAGCAAAGTCATGAGGAATTGAAGAAGGAGCTGGAGAATGTCATCGCCCGGTGATCCATCGACGAGTAGAGACAGTAGCGACCCAAATCGTTGTCTGCGATTTTCTTCTTCTCTTGCCCCCGTGTCTTCCGGGCTTTGCCGCATGTGGCATTTTAAATTATCCGAAATATGTAAGACAATTATTATCTGCGCCATTGTAAATTTGTCATCGTATTATCCCTTGTCATTTTATTTGTCGTCGTATTATTCGTTGCCCTTTGTGGCAATTTAAATTAGGCTGGAATGCGAGTTGAAAACACGAATAAAGCAAATGCTGCCATGGGATCACAAGAAAACACCCTCCATCCAGGTGCTTTAATTAACCCATTAATGGAGAAGTTCTGAGCAAGGCGGGCGACGGCTTGTGCATGGAGGTCAAAGATCTCGCTTCCCGGTGAGCATGGGAGGCCTTGCTGCTCACACGTGTCCCGTCGAGCCTACGAGGTGGACAGGATGCACGCGTCCTGTCGAGCTTGTGCGGCGGACTACTCGCACGCGTCCCGTCGAGCCTGCACGGCGGACTTCTCGCGCTCGTCCCGTCTAATCAAACACCTACATGCACGCCACCGAGTATGGTTAAATTTAGACACGGTTCATATAATACAACCATTTGTGATATTTTACGTTTCAGCTATTTGTTTCAAAAAGGACTTCATTGCTATTAATGTGTGCGCCTTGTCTCAAACTGGACGATTTTTTTACCATGGCATATATGTGCCATGTCATGAAACCATGCCAAGTTTCATGTTTTTTGGGTGAGTTTTTTATTTACTGTGATTTAAAAACCGAAATTCTCAATGTTTCAGGACGATGAGAAGTTTGTATTCATTCCCATTCATTAAATCAGACCTACACATGCACCCAATGACACATGTATGATTTCCCGCCCATTTTGCTTCCCTGGAGCATGTGCTTGTAGTTAAAATTTGAATTATGGACTACATTAAATGCCTAGAAAACTTAATTAATATATACAATGGCTAAACGAACCCTGAACAGTTTCAAATTTCAGCACGACACTCCTGTTATTCTATGTTGCCTATAGAAAACAAAGTTCAAGGCAAGAAGAGGCAGCAATTATCGTTTCTCCCACAAGAGGGGCATGTTTCCCTACCGGAACCACGAGGGTTGCGAGAAGCTTTGGTTTGTAAGAGGCTTGTAATATAGCTTCGCCCAAATTGGACAATTATATGTACCATGTAGTGACACCATGCCAAGTTTCATGATTTCCTGGTGAGTTTTTGATTTACAGAGATTTAAAAACCGAGATTCGCAATGTTTGTGGCCAAGCCAGGACGGCGAGACGGTTGAATTCATTCACATTCATTTCATGGGACCTAAACATGCACCCCACGGACACATGTACGTTTTTTCTAGCCATTTTGGTGCACTGGAGCATGTAGTTGTAGTTCGGATTTGAATTATGGTCATTAGTGCCTAGAAAACTCAATTAATCTATACCAATATAAAAAGACCCAAAGGGGCAGATCCAATTAATCTCGGCCATCAAATCATGTCAATCCAACGACCTAGACTGCTTCAATGTCGAGCGCTCAACATGTTTAGCGTGTAGTTAATTTCATGCCAAAAATAGTGCTAATCACATAATAACACGCAAATAATATCCTACTTAATATCCGCATGCACTTAATATACTTCCAAATTAACGTGCATTGTACGTACACATTGACTAGGGAATAAAAAAGATCAAACGAACCCTGAATAATTTCAAAGTTAACGTGAATCTCCCGTTGTTCCGTGTTGCGTGTAGAAGAAAATACGAGGCTAGAAGAGGGAGTGCTTATCGTTTGGCCCACAAGGGGACACATTTCCCTATCGAAACCACGAGGGTTCTTGCGGCAGGCTCCGGTTTGTAAGAGGTTTGTAATAAAGCTTGGCCCAAATTGGCAATGTTTTTACCACGACATATATGTGCCATGACGTGACACCATGCCACCTTTGCTGACTTTCTGGTGAGTTTTGGATTTATGGGGCTTTAAAAACCGAGATTCCAAATGTTTGAGGACGAGCCAGGATGCAGGTACGGTTGTAATTCATTCCCTTTCCTGGCATGGGACCTAAACATGCACCCAAAGACACATGTATAATTTTTCTAGCCATTTTGGTGAACTGGAGCATGTATTTGTAGTTCAGATTTGAATTATGGCCATGAAATGCCTAGGAAGCTCAATTAGTGTATAAAAATGCCAAACGAACCCTGAATATGTTTAAGTTTCAGCACGGATATCCTGTCGTTCCATGTTGCCCATAGAAGAAAATACAAGGCGAAAGAGGCAGTGATTACGTTTGCCCACAAGGGGAACACGTTTCCCTATCGGAACCATGAGGCTTCTTTGAGAGAAGCTCCAGTTTGTAAGAGGTTTGTAATAAAGCTTGGCCCAAATTGGACAATGTTTTTACCACGACATATATGTGCCATAACGTGACACCATACCAACTTTGATGACTTTCTGGTGAGTTTAGGATTTACGGGGATTTAAAAACCGAGATTCCAAATGTTTGAGGACGAGCCAGGACGCCGGTACAGTTGTAATTCGTTCCTATTCCTCGCATAGGACCTAAACATGCACTCAAGGACACATGTATAATTTTTCTAGATTTTGGTGAACTGGAGCGTGTATTTCAAGTTCAGATTTGAATTATGGACATTAAATGCCTAGGAAACTCAATTAGTGTATAAAAAGGCCAAACGAACCCAGAATAAGTTTAAATTTCAGCAAGGATATCCTGTTGTTCCATGTTGCCTGTAGAAGAAAATACAAGGCGAAAAGAGGCAGTGATTATGTTTTGCCCACAAGGGGAACACGTTTCCCTATCGGAACCACGAGGATTCTTTGAGAGAAGCTCTGGTTTGTTAGAGGCTTGTAATAAAACTTGCGCCAAAATGGATGAAAAAATTCCTCGACTTATATGTGCCATGTCGTGACACCATGCCAAGTTTCACGATTTTCGGGTGAGTTTTGGATTTATGGGGATCTAAAAAGCGAGATTCTTCTCACAATTTTTTTTCAAATAGCACACGGTTCATTCACGAAAGCTGTGTGCCTACCAAACCGTGATCTAAGTCGTGGGTTCTGATTGGCCAGAACCCAAACCCCACGGATCATACGTCTGCACCGTTGGATGCTCCCAGATCGAACGACAACCCTCAGGCCTTTTGACAACACATGAAGTACATGGGTAAGCACTGTGCGCATGCGTCGTGCTAGCTCACGCTTCCTTCTCTACTACGTTTTCTAAACAGGCTACCGTTTCCCGCCACTCCACTCATCGGTTTCCTGCCTCTTCTCCCATTGTTTTCCCGCTAGTAGTGTCAGTGCTCATTGAAGGCGAGGCGGTGACACACTGGCCATGTAAATATCGCACACAGTTTCTAAAAGCACAGATGTGTGTGATAGGAGGGAGTAGGTCCCTCATGTCGCTTGAAGCTAT
Organism: Triticum aestivum; assembly: GCF_018294505.1. Classification (NCBI taxonomy): domain Eukaryota; kingdom Viridiplantae; phylum Streptophyta; class Magnoliopsida; order Poales; family Poaceae; genus Triticum; species Triticum aestivum. The sequence goes on along the minus strand of NC_057802.1, from coordinate 533,136,275 downwards.
GTCGGTATTTCCCCAAAGAGGAAGGGATGATGCAACACAACGGCGGTACGTATTTCCCTCAGATATGAAACCAAGGTTATCGAACCAGTAGGAGAACCAAGCAACACAACGTAAACAACCCCTGCACCCAGATAATAAATCCTCGCAACCCGACGTGTTAAAGGGGTTGTCAATCCCTTCTGGGGTACGGCGCCTCAAGATAGGCAAACGGACGTGAGATAAATTGTAGTAGATTGATAGATCAAATGCCAAATAAAATAAATAGAAATAAAACGCAGCAAAGTACTTTTGTATTTTTGGTTTAATAGATCTGAAAATAAATGCAAGGAAAAAGTAGATCGCAAAGGCAAATATATGAGAAAGAGACCCGGGGGCCGTAGGTTTCACTAGTGGCTTCTCTCGAGAAAAATAACAAACGGTGGGTGAACAAATTACTGTTGGGCAATTGATAGAACTTCAAATACTCATGACGATATCCAGGCAATGATCATTATATAGGCATCACGTCCAAGATTAGTAGACCGACTCATGCCTGCATCTACTAATATTACTCCACATATCGACCGCTATCCAGCATGCATCTAGTGTATTAAGTTCATGGAAAAACTGAGTAATGCAATAAGAACAATGACATGATGTAGACAAGATCTATCTATGTAGAGATAGACCCCATCGTTTTATCCTTAGTAGCAACAATACATACGTGTCGGTTCCCTTTCTGTCACTGGGATCAAGCACCGTAAGATCGAACCCACTACAAAGCACCTCTTCCGATTGCAAGATAAATAGATCAAGTTGGCCAGACAAAACCCAAATATTGGAGAAGAAATACGAGTCTATAAGAGATCATGCATAAAAGAGATCAAATAAACTCAAATACTTTCATGGATATAAAAAGATAGATCTGATCATAAACTCAAAGTTCATCGATCCCAACAAACACACCGCAAAAGAGTTACATCCTATGGATCTCCAAGAGACCATTGTATTGAGAATTCAAAGAGACAGATGAAGCCATCTAGCTACTAACTACGGACCTGAAGGTCTACAAAGAACTACTCACGCATCATCGGAGAGGCACCAATGGAGGTGGTGAACCCCATCCGAGATGGTGTCTAGATTGGATCTGGTGGTTCTGGACTCTGCGGCGGCTGGATCAATATTTCGTTGACCCCCCTAGGGTTTTGGGAATATTGGGGTATTTATAGAGCAAAGAGGCGGTCCGGGGGGCACCCAAGGTGGGCACAACCCACCAGGGCGTGCCTGGACCTCCTGGCGCGCCCTGGTGGGTTGTGCCCCCCTCGGGGCACCCCCCAGGCATAGCCAGGGCCCATTATGTTCCTTCTGGTCCAAAAAAATCTCCGCGAAGTTTCGTTGCATTTGGACTCCGTCTGATATTGATTTCATGCATGTAAAAAAACATGCAGAAAACAGCAACTGGCACTTGGCACTATGTCAATAGGTTATACCAAAAAATGATATAACATGACTATAAAATGATTATTAAACATCCAAGGTTGATAATATAACAGCATGGAACAATCAAAAATTATAGATACGTTGGAGACGTATCAGCATCCCCAAGCTTAACTCCTACTCGTCCTCGAGTAGGTAAGTGATAAAAACAGAATTTTTGATGTGGAATGCTGCCTAACATGTCATATCATATTCTTTTCTTTATAGGATGGACATTTGGACTTTTATGTGATTCAAAGCAATAGTCTAGTTTTGACATGATAATTTAAATACTCAAGCATATCAACAAGCAACCATGTCTTTCAAAATATCAACGCTAAAATAAGTTATCCCTAGCCCATCATGCTCAACCATTGGTCCATTCATGAAACACACTCGCATATTAGCTACACCCAATACTTAAGTATGATCATATTGCCTCCTAGTTGGTGCTTTTGTAAGAGAAGATGGAGACTCAAATTCAAAATAAAAATTGCATAAAGTAAAAAAAAAGGCCCTTCACAGAGGGAAGTAGGGATTTGTAAGGGTGCCAGAGCTCAAAGCGAACCAATTTAGAGATAAAAGCATTTTGGGAGGTGTATCCATCCCACCAATGAAAACGACTTAGAGTTCCCAACACTTTCCATGCTAGATATATCATAGGCGGTTCCCAAACAGAAAATAAAGTTTATTCCTTTTTCCACCATACTTTCGCTTTCCATGGCTAGCCGTATCCACGGTTTCCCTCCATACCAACACTTTACAAGGAATTTATTAGTTGACAACATAAAGTAAATTCATTTTTTTCATTACGGGACGGGGCATCCCTAAAACCTTTGCCTTACTCTCATGCAATGACAAGTGAATAAACACTCATCGTGAGAATAACACATCCAGCATGGAAAATATTAGCCACCCTCACCGCTCCGCGAGCGAAACAAACACACAAAAGAGAAGTTTATTTTGAAAATTAGAGATGGCACATGCAAATTTGCTTAGAGCGGCAAAAGAATACCGCATATAGGTAGATATAGTGGACTCATGGAGCAAAACTGGTTTAAAGGATTTTGGATGCACAAGTAGAGATCATACTTTAGTGCAAAATGAAGGCTAGCAAAAGATTGAGAAGCGACCAACCAAGAAACGGATAATCTCATAAGCAAGCATTAAGCATAATTAACACCTAATAATGTACCACAAGTAGGATATAATTTCATTGCATGACTATTGACTTTCATGCTTGTATACGGAATCACAAACCTTAACACCAATATTCTTACTAAAGCATAATTACTCATCAACATAACTCACATATCACATCATCATATCTCAAAACTATTACTAAGAATCAAGTTTATTTTGTCCAATGATCTTCATAAAAGTTTTTATTATATCCTTCTTGGATATCTATCAATTTGGGACTAATTTTCATTTGTTGCTTTTCATAAGCTCAAACAAATATATGTGAGGATCATGAGCATAATTTTTCTTTCTTTCTCTCAAAATAATTTAAGTGAAGCAAGAGAGATTTATTGAAAATTTTACTAACTCTCAAATAAATCTAAGTGAAGCAAGAGAGCATTTCTTGAAAAATAATAAAGCACACCGTGCTCAAAAAGATATAAGTGAAGTACTAGAGCAAGTCCATAGCTCATAAAAATTTTAAGTGAAGCATAGAGAGCAATTCTAACAAGTCATGACATAATTTTGGCTCTCTCAAATAGGTGTGTCCAGCTAGGGATCAAGACTTAAAACACAAAATAAAACAAGAAAAAGACTCATATCATACAAGACGCTCCAAGCAAAACACATATCATGTGACGAATAAATATATAGCTTCGAGTAAAATACTGATGGTCGTTAGAAGAAAGAGGGGATGCCACTCGGGGGCATCCCCAAGCTTAGTTGGTTGCTCATTTTTGGATAATATCTTGGGATGCCGGGGCATCCCCAAGCTTAGGCTCTTCTATCCTTTATTCCTTCATCCATCGTAAGATAACCCAAAACTTGAAAACTTCAATCACACAAAACTCAAGAAAACCTTCGTGAGATCCGTTACTAAAAGAAAGTAAATCACTACTATAAGTACTATACCAAACCAATTCATATTTTGTTTTTGCATTATATCTACTGTATTCCAACTTTTGTATGGCAAAAACTCATCAAAGAAAACCATAGAGCCATCAAAATAAGCACACAATGCAAAGAAACAGAATCTGTCAAAACAGAGCAGTCTGTAGCAATCTGACTATTTCGAAAACTTCTGGAACTCCAAAAATTCTGAAAAATTAGGACGACCTGGGTAATTTGTATATTAATCTTCTGCAAAAAGAACTAGGGTAAAATCACTTTCTCATAAAAAATGAGAATTGTTTTTGTGAGCGCAAAGTTTCTGTTTTTTCAGCAAGATCAAACAACTATCACCCAAGAAGATCCTATTGGTTATACTTGGCACAAACACTAACTAAAAGACAAAAAACACAATCATAACAATAGCATAATTGTGCTAACATTCAAGAACAGAAAGCAAAAAGCATAAATAAATTTTATTCATTGGGTTGCGTCCCAACAAGCGCTATAGTTTTACGCCCTTAGCTAGGCATAAAGCAAGGATCTAAGTTTTGTCATCCTTCTTCTTAATTTTCTTAGAGGTGGTTTCATCATGGGGTTTTGTATACACAACATAAAACTTATTATCCATGGAAACCTTAGCATTCCTAAGTTTGTTTTCATCATAACCCCTTTGGTTTCCGGCAACAATCCAAGAGTAATGTTGATTAACATTATTGAAAACTTGTTGGATTATATCTAAAACGGGGACTTCCTTTTTAAGGTTCTCATGAAAGATTTTATTATCCCCAAGAAAATGTCTTAAAGCATAGTCGCTATTGTAAATAATTTCATCTATCATTGGTTTTTCACGATTCATACCATAAAAATCAAAGATTTCCCTAGCTTCCCGTATTATGTAATCAAACTCATTCATAAGAACGAGAGTGGCCAACTTTTTAGCCCTAGGATTCTTTATAATGGGAAGCTCAAAATACAACCTTTGAAAAGTAGGATGGGTACGAATAAATTTGCTTTCAATCTTCAGAACTAGTGCTAAAATGGCATCCGCATAAGATCTAGTAGTTTTAAGTATAGGAGCATCATCAAGACTCAAATTTCCCACACAATTGAAAAATTCTTGGATACGATCTTTTCCCATAACACTCCCTTGCCCCAAGATAAAAGTTTTAGCATCCAGATTGCCCGTACGTCCAATCTTAGGAGTAAGGCCTTCATCTGTTGGTGCCATACCGAAATCACTCATCGTTGCAAACAAAGGATAGATCTGACGGGAAAACGGCGAACGAAAAAGAGAGGCGAATAAAACGGCAAATTTTTGTGAAGTGGGGGAGAGGAATTGCAAATAATGTAAATTGCGAGGAGATGAGATTTTTGATAAGGAACCTGGTATATGTTGAAGATCCTCCCCGGCAACGGCGCCAGAAATTACTTTTGATGTCGCTTGAAGCTACGTCGGTATTTCCCCAAAGAGGAAGGGATGATGCAGCACATCGGCGGTAGGTACTTCCCTCAGATATGAAACCAAGGTTATCGAACCAGTAGGAGAACCAAGCAACACAAAGTAAACAGCCCCTGCACACAGATAATAAATCCTCGCAGCCCGACGTGTTAAAGGGGTTGTCAATCCCTTCCGGGCTACGGCGCCTCAAGATAGGCAAGCGGACGTGAGATAAATTGTAGTAGATTGATAGATAGAACGCCAAATAAAATAAATAGAAATAAAACGCAGCAAGGTATTTTTGGTTTAATAGATATGAAAATAAATACTAGGAAAAAGTAGATCGCAAAGGCAAATATATGAGAAAGAGACCCGGGGGCCGTAGGTTTCACTAGTGGCTTCTCTCAAGAAAAATAGCAAACAGTGGGTGAACATATTACTATTGGGAAATTGATAGAACTTCAAATACTCATGACGATATCGAGGCAATGATCATTATATAGGCATCACGTACAAGATTAGTAGACCGCCTCCTGCCTGCATCCACTACTATTACTCCACACATCGAGCGCTATCTAGCATGCATCTAGTGTATTAAGTTCATGGAAAAATCGAGTAATGCAATAAGAACGATGACATGATGTAGACAAGATCTATCTATGTATAGATAGACCCCATCGTTTTATCCTTAGTAGCAACGATACATACGTGTTGGTTCCCTTTCTGTCACTAGGATCAAGCACCGTAAGATCGAACCCACTACAAAGCACCTCTTACCATTGTAAGATAAATAGATCAAGTTGGCTAGACAAAACCCAAATATCGGAGAAGAAATACGAGGCTATAAGAGATCATGCATAAAAGAGATCAAAGAAACTCAAATACTTTCATGGATATAAAAGATAGATCTGAACGTAAACTCAAAGATCATCGATCCCAACAAACACACCGCAAAAGAGTTACATCATATGGATCTCCAAGAGACCATTGTATTGAGAATTCAGAGAGAGAGATTAAGTCATCTAGCTACTAACTACGGACCCGAAGGTCTACAAAGAACTACTCACGCATCATCGGAGAGGCACCAATGGAGGTGGTGAACCCCATCCGATATGGCGTCTAGATTGGATCTGGTGGTTCTGGACTCTGCGGCGGCTGGATCAATATTTTGTCGACTCCCCTAGGGTTTTGGGAATATTGGGGTATTTATAGAGCAAAGAGGTGGTCCGGGGGGGGCACCTGAGGTGGGCACTGGTACGTCTCCAACGTATCTATAATTTTTGATTGTTCCATGGTATTATTTATTCTGTTTTGGATGTTTAATGGGCTTTATTTTACACTTTTATATTATTTTTGGGACTAACCTACTAATCCAAGGCCCAGTGCAAATTGCTGTTTTTTTGCCTATTTGAGTGTTTCGCAGAAAAGGAATATCAAACGGAGTCCAAACGGAATGAAACCTTTGGGAGAGTTATTTTTGGAACAAACGTGATCCAGAGGACTTGGAGTGGACGTCAAGAAACGAACGAGGAGGCCACGAGGCAGGGAGGCGCGCCTGCCCCCCCTGGGCGCGCCCCCACCCTCGTGGGCCCCTCGTGGCTCCACCGACCTACTTCTTCCTCCTATATATACCTACGTACCCGAAAACATCCAGGAGCACCACGAAACCCTATTTCCACCGCCCCAACCTTCTGTACCTGTGAGATCCCATCTTGGGGCCTTTTCCGGTGCTCCGCCGGAGGGGGCATCGATCACGGAGGGCTTCTACATCAACACCATAGCCTCTCCGATGATGTGTGAGTAGTTTACCACAGACCTTCGGGTCCATAGTTATTAGCTAGATGGCTTCTTCTCTCTCTTTGGATCTCAATACAAAGTTCTTCTCGATCTTCTTGGAGATCTATTCTATGTAACTCCTTTTGCGGTGTGTTTGTAGAGATCCGATGAATTGTGGGTTTATGATCAAGATTATCTATGAACAATATTTGAATCTTCTCTGAATTCTTTATGTATGATTGGTTATCTTTACAAGTCTCTTCAAATTATCAGTTTGGTTTGGCCTACTAGATTGATCTTTCTTGCAATGGGAGAAGTGCTTAGCTTTGGGTTCAATCTTGCGTTGCTCGATCCTAGTGACAGAAGGGAAACGACACATAGTGTATTGTTGCCATCGAGGATAAAAAGATGGGGTTTATATCATATTGCTTGAGTTTATCCCTCTACATCATGTCATCTTGCCTAATGCGTTACTCTGTTCTTATGAACTTAATACTCTAGATGCATGCTGGATAGCGGTCGATGTGTGGAGTAATAGTAGTAGATGTAGGCAGGAGTCGGTCTACTTGTTGCGGACGTGATGCCTATATACATGATCATGCCTAGATATTCTCATAATTATGCACTTTTCTATCAATTGCTCCACAGTAATTTGTTCACCCACCGTAATACTTATGCTATCTTGAGAGAAGCCACTAGTGAAACCTATGGCCCCCGGGTCTATTTTCCATCATATAAGTTTCCAATCTATTTTTATTTTGCAATCTTTACTTTTAATCTTTATCATAAAAATACCAAAAATATTATCTGATCATCTCTATCAGATCTCACTTTTGCAAGTGGCCGTGAAGGGACTGACAACCCCTTTATCATGTTGGTTGCAAGGTTCTTATTTGTTTGTATAGGTACGAGGGACTTGCGTGTGGCCTCCTACTGGATTGATACCTTGGTTATCAAAAACTGAGGGAAATACTTACGCTACTTTGCTGCATCACCCTTTCCTCTTCGTGGGAAAACCAACGCATGCTCAAGAGGTAGCAAGAAGGATTACTGGCGCCGTTGCCGGGGAGTCTACGCACAAGTCACATACCAAGTACCCATCACAAACTCTTATCCCTCGCATTACATTATTTGCCATTTGCCTCTCGTTTTCCTCTCCACCACTTCACCCTTGCCGTTTTATTCGCCCCTCTTCTGTTCGTCTTTTCGTTTGCCTTGATGTCTTACTTGGCTCATTTGCTCGTTTGTTTGGAATAATTATTTATATATTGCTAAACAGAGAACCTAAGATCTATGGATCCTCATCCACTTGCTAATCTTTTTAAGAGATCCAACTATGATGAACCAATTTCTAGTGAGTTTTGTGCACTAGATTATCTTTATGAAGTTTTGCTTGAAATCCGTGAATCTGAAAATTGTGATGAAGTGATTTATGAAGTAATTCACAATAGATCTTTGAAAAAAAAAACATGATTGCAATGATGTTATTATAAATTCTATTAATGTCAATTGTGTTACTGATATGCAAAACCCTAAGCTTGGGGATGCTAAGTTTGCTATGTCTACTACCTGTTGTAATGATCATGATTGGGGTGATTCTTCTTATGATCTTGAAAATTTATTTAAGCCCCATGATGAATATGAGATTGATAATAATGTTTGCAATAGTATTGAAAGTGGGTTTGGAAGAGTGAAAACTTTAGATCCCACATATTTGGATTTTGATCAATCTTATCAAGTTTTTGATAAAAGTGGGTTTGGAGAGGTCATGACTTTAGTTTATAATATTCCCACTATTTTGGAAGAGTGTCAAATTTGCATGCATGTGGATCGTGTTGAGAATATGTTATGTGATAGCTATTTTGTTGAATTTGCCTATGATCCTACATGTAATTATTATGAGAGAGGAAAATATGGTTGTAGAAATTTTCATCTTACTAAATTACCTCTCGTCATGTTGAGATTGCTATCGTCTCTTTCTTCTTCCTTGCATATGCTAATTTTTTGCTTGCTATGATAATTTGTTTGCTTATAAAATGCCTATGAATAGGAAGTATGTTAGACTTAGATGTGTTTATCACGTGTTCTATGATGCTCTCTTTGTGCTTTAATTCTTGTCTTTCATGTGAGCATCATTGGAACCTCCATGCCTAGCTAAAAGGCTTTAAAGAAAAGCGTTTGTTGGGAGAGAACCCAATATTTATCCTTGCTGTTTAGTAATAAATATTTGATCTAGCCTCTGGTTAGATGTGGTTTTATGTTTTAATTAGTATTTGTGCAAAGTAAACCCTATAGGATCTTCTTGCATGATAGTTATTTGATCTTGCTGAAAAAGTCAGAAACTTTCTGCTCACGATTTTTTTTAAAAAATCACCAGAACGTTATAAAATACTGATTTCAATTGCAGTAGATCAATAAACAAATTATCTTGGCTGTCCTATTTTGGTAGATATTTCTGAGTTACAGAAGTTTGCGTTAGATACAGATTACTACAGACTGTTCTGTTTTTGATAGATTCTGTCTTTCGTGTGTTGTTTGCTTATTTTGATGAATCTATGGCTAGTATCGGAGGTTATAAACCATAGAGAAGTTGGAATACAGTAGGTTTAACACCAATAAAAATAAAGAATGAGTTCATTACAGTACCTTGAAGTGGTGTTTTGTTTTCTTTCGCTAACGGAGCTCATGAGATTTTCTGTTAAGTTTTGTGTTGTGAAGTTTTCAAGTTTTGGGTAAAGATTTGATGCATTATGGACCAAGGAGTGGCAAGAGCCTAAGCTTGGGGATGCCCAAGGCACCCCAGGTAAAATCCAAGGACCACCAAAAATCCTAAGCTTGGGGATTCCCCGGAAGGCATCCCCTCTTTTGTCTTCGTCCATCGGTAACTTTAGTTGGTGCTATATTGTTATTCATCACATGATATGTGTTTTGCTTGGAGCGTCTTGTATGATTTGAGTCTTTTCTTTTTAGTTTACCACAATCATCCTTGCTGTACACACCTTTTGGGAGAGACACGCATTAATCGGAATTTATTAGAATACTCTATGTGCTTCACTTATATCTTTTGAGCTAGAAAATTTTGCTCTAGTGCTTCACTTATATCTTTTAGAGCACGGCGGTGGTTTTGTTTTATATAAATAATTGATCTCTCATGCTTCACTTATATTATTTTGAGAGTCTTTTAGAACAGCATGATAATTTGCTTTGGTTAAAATTTTAGTCCTAAAGTAATAGGCATCCATGATAGGTATAATAAAAACTGTCATATAAAGTGCATTGAATACTATGAGAAGTTTGATACTTGATAATTGTTTTGAGATATGAAGATGGTAATATTAGAGTCATGCTAGTTGAGTAGTTGTGGATTTGAGAAATACTTGTGTTAAAGTTTGTGATTCCCGTAGCATGCACGTATGGTGAACGGTTATGTGATGAAGTCGCAGCATGATTTATTTATTGATTGTCTTCCTTATAAGTGGCGGTCAGGGACGAGCGATGGTCTTTTCCTACCAGTCTATCCCCCTAGGAGCATGCGTGTAGTACTTTGTTTCGATAACTAATAGATTTTTGCAATAAGTATGTGAGTTTTTATGACTAATGTTGAGTCCATGGATTATACACACTCTCACCCTTCCACCATTGCTAGCCTCTCTAATACCGCGCAACTTTCGCCGGTATCATACACCCACCATTTACCTTCCTCAAAACAGCCACCATACCTACCTATTATGGCATTTCCATAGCCATTCCGAGATATATTGCCATGCAACTTACCACCGTTCTGTTTATTATGACACGCTTCATCATTGTCATATTTCTTTCCATGATCATGTAGTTGACATCGTATTTGTGGCAAAGCCACCATTCATAATTCTTTCATACATGTCACTCTTGATTCATTGCATATCCCGGTACCCCGCCGGAGGCATTCACATAGAGTCATATTTTGTTCTAAGTATTGTGTTGTAATTTTTGAGTTGTAAGTAAATAAAAGTGTGATGATCATCATTATTAGAGCATTGTCCCAAGTGAGGAAAGGATGATGGAGACTATGATTCCCCCACAAGTCGGGATGAGACTCCGGACTAAATAAAAAAAGGAGAAAGAAAAGAGGCCATAAAAAAAGAGAAGAAGGCCCAAACAAAAAAAAGAGAGAAAAAGAGAGAAGGGACAATCCTACTATCCTTTTACCACACTTGTGCTTCAAACATGATCTGCATGATAGAGAGTCTCCTATGTTGTCATGTTCATATACTAGTGGGAATTTTACATTATAGAACTTGGCTTGTATATTAAAATGATGGGCTTCCTCAAAATGCCCTAGGTCTTCGGGAGCAAGCGAGTTGGATGCACACCCACTTAGTTTCTTTCGTTGAGCTTTCATACACTTATAGCTTTAGTGCATCCGTTGCATGGCAATCCCTACTCACTCACATTGATATCTATTAATGGTAATCTCCATAGCCCGTTGATACGCCTAGTCGATGTGAGACTATCTTCTCCTTTTTGTCTTCTCCACAACCACCATTCTATTCCACCTATAGTGCAATGTCCATGGCTCCTGCTCATGTATTGCGTGAAGATTGAAAAAGTTTGAGAACATTAAAAGTATGAAACAATTGCTTGGCTTGTCATCGGGGTTGTGCATGATTAAATACTTTGTGTGGTGAAGATAGAGCATAGCCAGACTATTTGATTTTGTAGGGATAACTTTCTTTGGCCATGTTATTTTGAGAAGACATGATTGCTTTGTTAGTATGCTTGAAGTATTATTATTTTTATGTCAATATTAAACTTTTATCTTGAATCCTTCGGATCTGAACATTCATGCCACAATAAAGAAAATTACATTGAGAATTATGCTAGGGAGCATTCCACATCAAAAATTCCGTTTTTATCATTTACCTACTCGAGGACGAGCAGGAATTAAGCTTGGGGATGCTTGATACGTCTCCAACGTATCTATAATTTTTGATTGCACCATGCTATTATATATTCTGTTTTGGATGTTTAATGGGCTTTATTTTACACTTTTATATTATTTTTGAGCCTAACCTACTAATCCAAGGCCCAGTGCAAATATCTGGTTTTTTTGCCTATTTCAGTGTTTCGCAGAAAAGGAATATCAAGCGGAGTCCAAACGGAATGAAACCTTCGGGAGAGTTATTTTTGGAACAAACGTGATCCAGAGGACTTGGAGTGGACGTCAAGAAACGAACGAGGAGGCCATGAGGCAGGGAGGTGCGCCTGCCCCCTGGGCGCGACCCCCACCCTCGTGGGCCCCTCGTGGCTCCACTGACCTACTTCTTCCTCCTATATATACCTACATACCCCAAAAACATACAGGAGCACCACGAAACCCTATTTTCACCGCCGCAACCTTCTGTACCCGTGAGATCCCATCTTGGGGCCTTTTCCGGCGCTCCGCCGGAGGGGGAATCGGAATTTATTAGAATACTCTATGTGCTTCACTTATATCTTTTGAGCTAGATAATTTTGCTCTAGTGCTTCACTTTTATCTTTTTAGAGCACACTGGTGGTTTTATTTTATAGAAATTATTGATCTCTCATGCTTCACTTATATTATTTTTCGAGTCTTTTAGAACAGCATGGTAATTTGCTTTGGCTATAAAAATAGTCCTAATATGATGGCCATCCAAGATGGGTATAATAAAAACTTTCACATAGAGTGCATTGAATACTATGAGAAGTTTGATACTTGATGATTGTTTTGAGATATAAAGATGGTAATATTAGAGTCGTGCTAGTTGAGTAATTATGAATTTGAGAAATACTTGTGTTGGAGTTTGCAAGTCCCGTAGCATGCACGTATGGTAACCGTTGTGTAACATATTTGAAGCACGAGGTGTTTCTTTGATTGTCCTCCTTATGAGTGGCGGTCGGGGACGAGCGATGGTCTTTTCCTACCAATCTATCCCCCTAGGAGCATGCGCGTAGTGCTTGGTTTTGATGACTTGTAGATTTTTGCAATATGTATGTGAGTTCATTATGACTAATGTTGAGTCCATGGATTCTACGCAGCTCACCCTTCCATCATTGCGAGCCTCTTCGGTACCGTGCATTGCTCTTTCTCACCTTGAGAGTTGGTGCAAACTTCGCCGGTGCATCCAAACCCCGTGATATGATACACTCTATCCCACATAAGCCTCCTTATATCTTCCTCAAAACAGCCACCATACCTACCTATTATGGCATTTCCATAGCCATTCCGAGATATATTGCCATGCAACTTTCCACCGTCCCGTTTATTATGACACGCTTCATCATTGTCATATTGCCTTGCATGATCATGTAGTTGACATCGTATTTGTGGCAAGGCCACCATGCATAATTTTTCATACATGTCACTCTTGATTCATTGCCCATCCCAGTACACCACCGGAGGCACTCATATAGAGTCATATTTTTTTCTAGTATCGAGTTGTAATCCTTGAGTTGTAAATAAATAGAAGTGTGATGATCATAATTATTAGAGCATTGTCCTGTGTGAGGAAACAAAAAAAGAGAAAGGCCAAATAAAAAAAGAAAGGCCAAAAAAAGAGAAAGGCCAAATAAAAAAAAGAGAAGGCCCCAAAAAAATGAGAGAAAAAGAGAGAAGGGACAATGCTACTATCCTTTTTCCACACTTGTGCTTCAAAGTAGCACCATGATCTCCATGATAGAGAGTCTCTTATTTTGTCACTTTCATATACTAGTGGGAATGTTTCATTATAGAACTTGGCTTGTATATTCCAACAATGGTCTTCCTCAAATGCCCTAGGTCTTCGTGAGCAAGCAAGTTGGATGCACACCCACTTAGTTTCTTTTGTTGAGCTTTGATACATTTATATCTCTAGTGCATCCATTGCATGGCAATCCCTACTCCTCGCATTGACATCAATTGATGGGAATCTCCATAGCCCGTTGATTAGCTGCGTCGATTTGAGACTTTCTCCTTTTTTGTCTTCTCCACACAACCTCCATCATCATATTCTATTCCACCCATAGTGCTATGTCCATGGCTCGCGCTCATGTATTGCGTGAAAGTTGAAAAAGTTTGAGAATACTAAAGTATGAAACAATTCCTTGGCTTGTCATCAGGGTTGTGCATGATGAGAGCATTTTGTGTGACGAAGATGGAGCATGGCCAAACTATATGATTTTGTAGGGATGAGCTTTCTTTGGCTATGTTATTTTGAGAAGTCATAATTGCTTAGTTAGTACACTTGAAGTATTATTATTTTTATGTCAATTTTAAACTTTTGTCTTGAATATTTCGGATCTGAACATTCATGCCACAATAAAGAAAATTACATTGCAAAAATTCTGTGTTTATCACTTACCTACTCGAGGACGAGTAGGAATTAAGCTTGGGGATGCTGATACGTCTCCAACGAATCTATAATTTTTTATTGTTCCATGCTATTATATTATCTGTTTTGGATGTTTAATGGGCTTCATTATGCTCTTTTATATTATTTTTGGGACTAACTTATTAACCGGAGGCCCAGTGCCAGTTGCTATTTTTTTTGCCTATTTCAGTGTTTTGCAGAAAGGAACAAACGGAATCCAAACGGAACGAAACCTTCGCGAGGATCTTTCTTGGAACAAACGCAATCCAGGAGACTTGGAGTGGAAGTCAGAGACGCAACAAGGCAGCCACGAGGCAGGAGGGCGCGCCCAGGGGGGTAGGCGCGCCCCCACCCTCGTGGGCCCCTCGTAGCTACACCGACCTACTTCTTTTGCCTATATATACTCTTATACCCTGAAAACATCCAGCAGAGCCACGAAACCACTTTTCCACCGCCGCAACCTTCTGTACCCATGAGATGCCATCTTGGGGCCTTTTCCGGCGATCTGCCGGAGGGGGATTCGATCACGGAGGGCTTCTACATAAACACCATAGCCTCTCCGATGATCTGTGAGTAGTTTACCACAGACCTTCGGGTCCATAGTTATTAGCTAGATGGCTTCTTCTCTCTCTTTGGTTATCAATACGAAGTTCTCCTCAATGTTCTTGGAGATCTATTCGATGTAATATTCTTTTGCGATGTGGTTGCCAAGATCCGATGAATTGTGGGTTTATGATCAAGATTATCTATGAACAATATTTGATTCTTCTCTGAACTCTTATATGCATGATTTGATATCTTTGCAAGTCTCTTTGAATTATCGGTTTAGTTTGGCCTACTAGATTGATCTTTCTTGCAATGGGAGAAGTGCTTAGCTTTGGGTTCAATCTTGCGGTGTCCTTTCCCAGTGACAGTAGGGGCAACAAGGCACGTATTGTATTGTTGCCATCGAGGATAAAAAGATGATCATATTGCTTGAGTTTATCCCTCTACATCATGTCATCTTGCTTAATGCGTTACTCTGTTCTTATGAACTTAATACTCTAGATGCATGCTGGATAGCGGTCGATGTGTGGAGTAATAGTAGTAGATGCAGAATCGTTTCGGTCTACTTGACACGGACGTGATGCCTATGTTCATGATCATGCCTAGATATGCTCATAACTACGCGCTTTTCTATCAATTCCACGGTAGTAATTTGTTCACCCACCATAATATATGCTATCTTGAGAGAAGCCACTAGTGAAACCTATGCCCCCCGGGTCTATTCTACATCATATAAGTTTCCAATCTATAATTCTAGTTTACTATTTATTTTATTTTGCAATCTTTACTTTCCAATCAATACAACAAAAATACCAAAAATATTTATCTTACTATCTTTATCAGATCTCACTTTTGCAAGTGGCCGTGAAGGGATTGACAACCCCTTTATCGCGTTGGTTGCAAGGTTCTTGATTGTTTGTGCAGGTAGTAGGCGACTTACGTGTAATCTCCTACTGGATTGATACCTTGGTTCTCAAAAACTGAGGGAAATACTTATGCTACTTTGTTGCATCACCCTTTCCTCTTCAAGGGAAAACAAACGCATGCTCAAGATGTAGCAAGAAGGATTTCTGGCGCCGTTGAAGGGGAGGTTTACGCCAAGTCAAGTCAAGATTTGATCTCCTGCCAACGTGCGGATTTCTGATGCCGTTGCCGGGGAGATCTACGCTCAAGTCAAGACATACCAAGGACCCACCATAAACTCTTCTCCCTCGCATTACATTATTTGCAAAGACAAGTAGGTAAGTCATAACAGATTCTTAGACTTAGTAAAAAACAGAGTTTGACAGAAAACAGATTCATGATGCATACTTTGAGACAACATAAGTATATTCTATAGGAACTATTCATGGCAAGCATATACTGAAGACCCTTAACAAAACATGATTACTGATCATGATCTTTGAGCAAAAGGTTTGATGATAGCTTCAAGTGAACAATGCAATATGATATAACAGACTTGGTGAAAACTGGGGATGCTGACAGTTATATTTTCGAGCAACTTGAGGGCACCAAAAGAACAAGCTAAAGCATGTTATAATTGCAAACAAGGGCATGGATTGATAGTTCTTAACATGAACTTAAAAACATGGTCACTGGACATCTCAAAAATAGGCATAGATATGATGGTAGAATCAAGTAATCATGGCATCACAATATAACAGTTCCAGACTTAGCAGAACAGTAACAACAAGTATGCTACTTTACAAGCTTGTGCTAGTCACCACAGGGCATATCAAAATAAACGGATTGCACCACTCCAAAGATGGCATGATTATGATCCTAAAACATGTTGGCATGATGCTCAAAAGATAAACACACAAATACTATGAAAAAGACAAATAGGCAAGTTACAACAGTTTTTAGGAGGTTATAACACTTAGCACTTTTTGAACGATGATTAAGGCGTCAGGATGTATAGTAACATGCATGCAAACAACCATATCATGTAGAGCATCAACAGATGAACAATTTTACATATCATACACTCCAATCGGAGCAACATGCACAAAGTTATGTCATGACAAAGATGCACACATAATATAGCAGATCTGGGGACGGGCGAAATCGACCTCGTGGAATCGGGACGGGGAGATTCCGAGACGGAGCGGTGCGGGACGGTGGAGGAGGCCGGCGAGCTCCGATGTGGCGGCGGAGGTCGCCGGCGTGGCGCGCGGGAGGCAGTGAGCGGCGTGAGGCGCCGGAGGAGCTCGGCGAGACGGCGGTGCGCGGTGGCGGAGCGGGGTGCGGGGGCGCGGGGCCGGATGGGCTCGGGAGGGCCTAATCCGGGCCACGGCGGGCCGCCGCGGCCGGCGCGGGATGGAGAGGAGGCGCGGTGCGCGGGATTGGCTACGGAGGTGGCGACGGCTGCGGTGGCGGCTTGGGAGTGGCTGAAGGGGCGTGGCGGCGACCCAGCCAAGTGGCGAGGAGGGGCTAGTCGGGCACGAAAAATGAGGCGCCGACGGCTGGGAGGTAGGGGAAGGTAGGGTTTGCTAGATTTGGACGGGGGAGGTGTTTTTATAGATAAAGGGAGCTAGGAGAGGAGTTTTTCAGTGCGGTTTTCGCCCACACGATCGTGATCCGACGGCAAAGAGCATGGAGGGGAGGTTGATGGGCTAGTGGGCTGTTGTGGGGAGGTGTTGGGCTGCAAAGAGAAGGAGGGCTTCAGTCTGGTTCGTCTCACAGAACCGAAACGTCTGGCGGTTAACGCGGTTAACCGTTGGGGCATCAAAGGACCTCAAATGGGACAAAATTTGACAGGCGGTCTACCGGTGATATACCAAGACCGCTCGTCAACTCTCGGCCCATTCTGAGAACATTTTTCTCTTGCTCATATCCAAGATCTTGGAGGTGCGGCGGGTGCATGTGAGTGTGCCGGATCTCGAAACGGACAACAGAAGGAACAGGGAGACCCGGACGGATGCATGTTTTGAACAAAACATGCAGATGAAATGCACATGATGACAAGACAAAGTGCAACACGCAATCGAATGACATGGAAATGATGGCGAATAACTGGAAGACATCTGGTGCATCGGTCTCGGGGCGTCACAAGTAGTCCAAGGATGGGTGACCCAGTAGGAAGTTGCATATATATCTCAAGCTTCATTTAAATGGCATGGGACGGTCATTATAGAGATAAAAATCTCTATAGTGACCTATCATGGCAATTATATAAACCTTGGCTAATTTGTAGACTATGTTTTTATTGGTTATCTTTTGCTCTAAAAATTAAAGAATGATTGACTTGACCTGTCACGACGATTATATAAACCTTTTTCAGGTCGCATGCATGGTATAGGGGGAAGGGTGTTCTGATCGAGCATGTCTCCCTTGTGCATTTTATAGACGGTGCACATATTTGTGGGCTCCTCGAGGTATATATATTATCCTTTACGGACAATGAGGGGGCCAACACAATCTATCCCTTTGACCCAACAACGAGAAGGGTTTGACCATGATGGTTTCCTACTAATACTAGTAAGGTACACGTGCATTGCGCGCATGAGATTTGGTAACCAAATTATGAATAAATACCACACTATAGCATGTAAGCTTTGAGTCACATATGCATGACGTAGATGTTCGTTTAATTCTTATAGTTCATTGATACGTCTCCAACTTATCTATAATTTTTGATTGTTCCATGCTATTATATTGTCCTTCTAGGATGTTTTATATGCATTTATATGCTATTTTATATGATTTTTGGGACTAACCTATTAACCTAGAGCCCAGTGCCAGTTTCTGTTTTTTCCTTGTTTTTGAGTATCGCAGAAAAGGAAAACCAAACGGAGTCCAATTGACCTGAAACTTGATGGAGCTTATTTTTGGACCAGAAGAAGGCCATGGAGTAAAAGAGTTGGGCCAGAAGAGTCCCGGGCTGCCCACGAGGGTGGGAGGCGCGCCCACCCCGCTGGGCGCACCCCCCTACCTCGTGGACAGCCCGGAGACCGCCCTGACTTGTTCCCGACGCCAAAACCTCTTATATATACAGAAACCTCCAGAAATAAATCTAGATCGGGAGTTCCGCCGCTGCAAGCCTCTGTAGCCACCAAAAACCAATCGGGACCCTGTTCCGGCACCCTCTCGGAGGGGGGATCCATTACCGGTGGCCATCTTCATCACCCCGACGCTCTCCATGACGAGGAGGGAGTAGTTCACCCTCGGGGTGAGGGTATGTACCAGTAGCTATGTGTTTGATCTCTCTCTCTCTCGTGTTCTTGAGGTGGTATGATCTTGATGTATCGCGAGCTTTGCTATTATAGTTGGATCTTATGATGTTTCTCCCCCTCTACTCTCTTGTAATGGATTGATTTTTCCCCTTGAAGTGATCTTATCAGATTGAGTCTTTAAGGATTTGAGAACACTTTATGTATGTCTTGCATGTGCTTATCTGTGGTGACAATGGGATATTCACGTGATCTACTTGATGTATGTTTTGGTAATCAACTTGCGGGCTCCGTAACTTTGTGAACTTATGCATAGGGGTTGGCACACGTTTTCGTCTTGACTCTCCGGTAGAAACTTTGGGGCACTCTTTGAAGTTCTTTGTGTTGGTTGAATAGATGAATCTGAGATTGTGTGATGCATATCGTATAATCATACCCACGGATACTTGAGGTGACATTGGGGTATCTAGGTGACAGTAGGGTTTTGGTTGATATGTGTCTTAAGGTGTTATTCTAGTACAAACTCTTGAATAGATCGATCCGAAAGAATAACTTTGAGGTGGTTTCGTACCCTTCAATAACTCTTCGTTTGTTCTTTGCTACTAGTGACTTTGGAGTGACTCTTTGTTGCATGTTGAGGGATAGTTATATGATCCAATTATGTTATTATTGTTGAGAGAACTTGCACTAGTGAAAGTATGAACCCTAGGCCTTGTTTCAACGCATTTCATTACCGTTTGTGCTCACTTTTACCACTTGTTACCTTGCTGTTTTTATATTTTTAGATTATAAATACTCATATCTATCATCATATTGCACTTGTATCACCATCTCTTCGCCGAACTAGTGCACCTATACAATTTACCATTGTATTGGGTGTGTTGGGGACACAAGAGACTCTTTGTTATTTGTTTGCAGGGTTGCTTGAGAGAGACCATCTTCATCCTACGCCTCCCACGGATTGATAAACCTTAGGTCATCCACTTGAGGGAAATTTGCTACTGTCCTACAAACCTCCGCACTTGGAGGCCCAACAACGTCTACAAGAAGAAGGTTGTGTAGTAGACATCAAGCTCATCTCTTGCACCGTTGCCGGGGAGGTGACTGCTTGAAGGTATATCTTTAGATCTTGCAATCGAATCTTTTAGTTTCTTGTTTTATCACTAGTTTAGTTTATAAAAGAAAACTACAAAAAATGGAATTGAGGGTACCTCGTATGCTTCATCTTTTTAATATCTTTCATGAAAATAAGGATTCCGATAATTGTGCCAAAATGTTAGAAGAAGAATGCATTAGAATGTTTGGCACTAAATATTTGAATGATGAGCATGATTGCAATGTTGTTAGTATGAATTCTTTGAATATCCATAGTACTAATGATGATTGCACTAGTCATGATGAAAATGTCTCTTATAAGCATGTCAAGTTTTGTGGAATACATAGAGCTTGCAAGTACACACCAAATAGGGAAGATAGATTTTGCAAGAGGCATAAGTATTTGGAAACTAAATGGTTGCAAGAAAGGCTAGATGATTGTGCTGAAAGATTCAATATTTATCGCCATCCTTATGAACTTTGCAATGAACATGGTCATTTAAAGCTCCAATGCTATTTGTTTCATGATCAAATCGTGTCCAAAAATTGTGATAACTTGATTTCCCTTGAGCATCATAAAGAGCTTAGTCTTCTTTTGGGGTATGAAGAAATGAAACGTATAACTGAGGGTATTCCAAAATTTAATCTTGATAGATTTCTTGATTTTGATCTAGAAGAAATTTTTATGTATTGTGCAGTGAATTGCATTGAAAATCCTTATATTGCCAATTACATAAAGACAAGAAAACAAATAGAAGATGAAGAGAATACTAATGAAAGGGAAGATACTTCCCAATATCTTCCTATTATTTCTTATGATGAATCAGGTAATGAGGAGGAGCCTTCTATTCAACCAATCTCACTAATAAGGAGCTCCAAAAAGAGGATTAAACCCACACATGATGTGAAGAAGAAAAAGAAAAGATGGAGAAACAAAGGTAAAAAGGTATCCCTCCCAAATGATGTTGCTCCTATTACTCATTGTGATGATGATAATTGCTATACAATTGGTGCCATCCATACTATTAATGATGAGAGTGATTATGCTTATGACATGAAAAGGCCCAAGCTTGGGGATGCTATGTTTGATGAGAATGACATGTTTGAGAATTTATTTGCTGCAATTAATGTTTGTCCCATGTTTGGGGATGCTATGTTTAATGAAGATGTTATTTTTAGCCTCCCAAGTTTTGATGAGCAAATTTATTATGATGATAGCATACCTCCTATTTATAATGATTACTGTGATGACACTTGTGCTATAAAAAGTAGTGATGATTATATTTATAAAACTTGTCATGATTATGATTACCCTTTTTCTGAACATTACTCTTTTAATGTGGAAACAATTTATAGCATTCGAGTCCCTTATGATACTCCCACTATTATTCATGAGAAGAAATTTGCTTATGTGGAGTGTAATAAAAATTCTATGCTTGTAGATCATGAAAAGAATGCTTTATGTGATGGTTATATTGTTGAATTCATTCATGATGCTACTGAAAATTATTATGAGGGAGGAACATATGCTTGTAGGAATTTCAGTAATATCAAGTTTCCTCTCTATGTGCTTAAAGTTTTAAAGTTATGCTTGTTTTGCCTTCCTATGCTAGTTGATTATTGTTCCCATAAGTTGTTTTCTCACAAAATCCCTATGCATAGGAAGTGGGTTAGGCTTAAATGTGCTTGTCATATGCTTCATGATGCTCTCTTTATGTTTCAATTCTTATATTTTATGTGAGCATCATTGAAATCATCATGCCTAGCTAGGGGCGTTAAACGTTAGCGCTTGTTGGGAGGCAACCCAATTTTTATTTTTGTCCTTTGATTTTTGCTTCTGTTTAGTAATAAATAAATCATCTAGCCTCTGGTTAGATGTGGTTTTATGTTTTAATTAGTGTTTGTGCCAAGTAAGACCTATATGATCTTCTTGGATGATAATTATTTGATCTTGCTGAAAAAGACAGAAACTTTCTGCTCACGAAAGCAATTGTTAAAAATCACCAGAAAGTGATAAAATACTGATTCCAATTGAAGTATATCAATAATCAAATTATCTAGGTCTTCCTATTTTGGAAGATTTTTCTGAGTTCCATAAGTTTATGTTTGATACAGATTACTACAAACTGTCCTGTTTTTGACAGATTCTGTTTTCTATGTGTTGTTTGCTTATTTTGATGAATCTATGAGCAGTATCGGAGGGTATGAACCATAGAGAAGTTGGAATACAGTACATATTACACCAATATGAATTTAGAATGAGTTCACAACAGTACCTAAGTGGTGATTTATTTTCTTATACTAATGGAGCTTACGAGTTTTCTGTTAAGTTTTGTGTTGTGAAGTTTTCAAGTTTTGGGTAAAGATTCGATGGACTATGGAATAAGGAGTGGAAAGAGCCGAAGCTTGGGGATGCCCAAGGCACCCCAAGGTAATATTCAAGGATAACCCAGAGCCTAAGCTTGGGGATGCCCCGGATAGCATCCCCTCTTTCGTCTTCATTCATCGGTAACTTTACTTGGAGCTATATTTTTATTCACCACATGATATTTGTTTTGGTTGGAGCGTCATTGTATTTTCTTTTGTTTTACTTGCTGTTTCAATAATATCCCAAGATCTGAAATTCTTAAATGTTAGAGAGTCTTCACATAGTTGCATAATTATTCGGCTACTCATTGATCTTCACTTATATCTTTCGGAGTAGTTTGTCATTTGCTCTAGTGCTTCACTTATATCCTTTTAGAGCACGGCGGTGGTCTTATTTTGAAGAAATAGATGAACTATCATGCTTCATTTATATGATTTTCAGAGTCTTAAACAGCATGGTTGTCGTGGAATTGTCACGGCAGATGTCCTTGAGCTAGGACTTAGTCGTGGAGCCATCGCAGCTAGGAAGCTTGAAGGGGTTAAACGGGACAAGGAACACGAGGGTTATACTGGTTCGGCCCCTTACGGTGAAGGTAAAAGCCTACATCCAGTTGAGGTGGTATTGATTAGGGTTTCGATAACCAGGGAGCTTAACTGCTATGCCTGGCTCTCGACGAGATCTTTCTTGCCCCTGAACCGCCGCCGGGTCGTCCCTTTATATAGAGAGGTTGACGCCCAGCAGCTCTCAGAGTCCCGGCCGGCTCATAAGAGTGTCCGGCTCGGACTCTTATCTATTCTTGCCTTACACTACAAGTTCTACCATAATGACGGTTGTAACTACGGGCCTTAAGCCATCTCCGGGTCTTAAGCCCATCTTTGGCCCACCGTCTCCAAGCTTGGCGCCGGGCTTCAGGCGATGACCATTATGAGTAACCCGCCCCTCCTGGCTGGGTGACTCCAATGGTTATATCCTCAACATTAGGCCCCAGATTGATTTGAGCCGGCTCATGTCAATCTTCAATCCTTTCGATGGAAAATCTCCGGCTTACAATTGTGTGAAGGCCATAACCCGTCGTGACGTCATCTTCTGGATTCCTGGTAATCCGCCGTGACGTCATCTTCCATTAAGTCCATTTTTTACTCCACCATATCCGCAACGGATCTTATCCTTAACTGCCGTCCTGAAAATCGAGGCGTTTTTATGGCGAGATAACCATGCCGTGGCCTCCTCGTTTCTCGCGCCCACTTATGAGCCTCATCTTATAAATAGCCCGGCCCGTTGAGCCTCCAGCCACTCGTCTTCCTCCTCTCGCCACTGTTCTCCCGCTCGAGCTCCATCACCGCCACCGCCGCCGTGGGTCTCCTCTTCCTCACCAACTCCGGCCGCTGCATCAACCTGTCGTGTCCAGAGAAAACGGCGGCGACTTCCGCGACTCACCAGCACCCGTAAGCCATCGCCACTCCATAGGGTAGATCCTCATTAGATTCTTGCTGTTCTTCCCGTGTTCTTCACCGTTCTTCGCGAGTTCTCGGTAGATTTGATTTTTACCACCTTTCTTGATCTTAGACTGTATAGAACTGCTGTGGTAGTTGTTTCACGCCCGTTTCCAATGTACATAGATCTCCTTTTACTGCATAGAGGCTCCGTTCGAAGCCGCAAACTTCTTCTGCGTCTGTTTTTAGGTCTAGAAACTTTCCTCTTTAGTCGACCATTTTGATCCAAATTAGTTACTGCGATGTGTGAACCCTGTTTTCACCACACTTAGTAAAAAAAACTGCATTTGCTGAGTCATGGCGGCTTACATTTCCGGCTTAAAGAAGCCACGCGCCGTAAAACTTTCCGGCTCAAAAGAAGCGACGCGCCGTGATATTTTCCGGCTCATTTACGACAAAGCTGCAGACAATTGAATTACTCTCAATACCTCCAGCGGCTTAGATAACCCGATGCACTTAGCTATATGTCATTAGGCCCCTTCATAAACCGCCATTTTAAACATTGAACTGTAAACTATCTCCGGCTTATAATTGAACCGGACATTTCCTTTTATCATAGGCTTCCGACTTTCACCATGCCTCCCAAAGCTCCCAAAGCCCCCATCACGTGCAACTGGATGAGGTCCAACGTCACTGATGAAACCTTAGCGGACTTTGTGAAGACGGGTTACCTGCCCAAGAAGGATGTCATGTCTTACTGCGCCCCTGACCCGTCAGAGGAGAGACCACAGCCAAGGGACGGGGAGGTGGTAATATTTGCGGATCACATGAGCCGGGGCTTCGCACCGCCCAGCTCAAAGTTCTTTAGAGATGTATTGAATTTCTTTGATCTGCGGCCACAAGACATAGGACCCAATTCCGTGTCAAACATATGCAACTTCCAAGTATTCTGCGAAGTCTACCTTGGAGAAGAGCCCAGCCTTCTGCTCTTTAGAGAGATTCTATTTGAACCGCCAGAATGAGTGCGCCAACGGACCGAGCCTGGAACTTGGTGGAATCTCCATTCAACGCCGGAGAGGCTGCCTTTTTCCTTACGCTGAGCCGCCAAGCCACCCAAAGGACTGGAACCAGGCGTGGTTCTACTGCCAGGACACTTCGCCAGCTGACGAGAGCCCGCTGCCCGGCTTTCGTCCCTCGCGTCTGGAACCAACTCACCCTCTGTTAGACAAGCTATCTCAGGCGGAGCGCCAACCTCTGATCCCCACCATCAACAAGATCAAGGCTCTCCTGGGCAACGGCCTCAACGGCATCGATCTGGTCCGGGTTTGGATCTCCTGGCGGGTGATCCCCTTGAGCCGCCGCCCCGGCTTAATGTGTGATTACACGGGCCGGAAGGATGACCCCCTGCGACACAGCCGCAACGATCTTCCTGAAGACGTTGCTGAAGATATGACCAAGGCCCTCTTGAATGAGAGCTTGGCAGACTGCGGGAGGACCGGCTTAAGCCCCTTCTGTAAGACCAACCCGGCCCCAGCAGTAAGCCGCTGATCTGAACATCTTATTTTCTTCTTTAGATAGTTTTCATCTGAACCTTAAGAAATCTTCATTGTATTTTTCAGGCTGATGATAAATTCTGGAAGGTCAAATATGACCATGAGGCGGCCAAGAAGGCCAGGAAGGCTAAGAAAGCCGCCAAGAGAGCCGCTCCCCGCAAGAAGGGAAGCAGGCCTACTGCTTCAGAGCTGCTGCAACTAAGCGACAGCTCCGAGTCAGAGGTAACCCCTGAACCTGTAAACTCTTGTTGTATTTCTTGTTTTATTCCTGTCCACCTTATCAATACTGTTCATCAGCAGGATGACACCAGAGCAAGTAACCCGGTGATTGAAGAGGTAATGACACTTTCCTCCGACTCGGAGCCCTTGCCAAGGCTGAAAGTCCGAAGAGTAACCCGGAAAGTAAGATTTTCACATCCTTTAGCTTATCAAGATCCTCAATTTCTTTTGAAGCAACAGATTCATGAGAGCCGGCGGCACACCCGGACCAACAAGGATGCTGACCTCTCCGCCGGCTTACCTGAAGCATCAAGGAAACGCCGGACCGATGTTATCTCCAACTTATATCCTTTTCATCCTTTGGCGGGTGTTATACGTCAACCGCTCAATTCTTCTGACTCGAATTATCAGGAAACTTCACCCTCCTCCGGCGACTCGATGCAGTCGAATCTGCCGGCTTTCAAGACCGTACTCGGGTAATGATGATCATCTCTTGCTGTGCTTATCATTACTCACACTTTTGTACTAACCTTTTGTCCTTTCAGTGCTCAAGCAAAGCTCAGTAAAAGAGCAAAGAAGAATAAGCCGGTGGAAGAGTCGGTCGTGACTGAACCGGAGATTGCCGCTCAAGAGCCGCCAGCCGCCTCTACTCCTGAAGCCACCGCTCCAACCGACAAGCCAATCTCCGAGACTTCTGCTAATCCGGAGACCTCCAACCCGGCTCAGCCGGCCGATGAACCGGACGTGGTAATCACCCGGACGGAGTTTGTTGAGCCGGGGAGACCCACTGCGCTGGCCAAGTGCTCCGCGAAGGAAGAGTTGCTAGAGCGCCGCCGGGCCAATCTGGACCTCACCAACTATGCTAACTTGAGCATCGGAGAGGTCGTCTCCGGCTATGTCAGTCAGGTGCACAAGAGCTGGGATTTGGAGATCGACATGGTGAATCAGATACAGCAGAAGTCTGAGGTACCACTCTATTGCTTACCGCATAGTTATCTTTACCATACTCTAGCCCCCAAGTCTACTACTTATGATAGAATATGTGGTAGACTTAAGTTCCGGCTTACGTCCATGAACCGGTAATTTGTAGATAGAAACTTTCGACATGCATTAGCCCCCAAGTGCCAAGTGTCTTTGCTTGGAAAGTGCTTGGGACTTTAAAATCGGATAATAATTGTTCATACTATAATCCGGAACTTGTACAGGCTGCTTGCAAGAAGTTCGAGGCTGATTTCTCTGATCTGAAGAACCGCCTGAAGACTCAGGAGACTGAGACCCGGAAGGCCAACGCCAAGTTTGAGTCCAGTATTGCTGCTCAAGAGAAGCTGAAGAAGAACTTTGAAGCTGAAAGGAAGACATGGGCCGAAGTGAAGGCTACTCTGGTGAGCCGGGCCGAACAGGCGGAGAAGGCTCTGACGGAGAGAACCGCCGAACTCTCTGGCTTAAAGCGCGACATGTCACAGATGGTCGACGCAATCTTCGGTAAGTTATTCCACCGGCTTTCGTCAAGTTTACAATCTTTATGTCTCGTAACTCCCATCATTGCCAGTGGCTTATCTTACTCTGTTAAACAGGTCCAAGAAGCGCCAACCTCAACCAAAATGTGCTGACCAAGTTGAAGGCCGTGTACACTCTGGTGGTGCAACTCTACACCGGGTCACAGCACGCCCTAGCCGTGGTGGCCCTATCCAATGAGGTTCCGACTCACCTGGTGGAAGTTCTTCGCCGGCTTGCCATTCTTCCTCAGCGTGTCCAAGAGCTGCGACGGGCCTCTGCAAGAGCCGGAGCCATAGCTCCTCTGAGCCGGGCCAAGGCGTTCCTTCCAGAGCTAGACCCGACTGACATTGCACTTGGTTATCCTAGCTTGAAGGAAGACGGCACCCCCTTCGATCAAAAGGACTTTGCTGCCTGCGTGAAAATCGTGCGTCCGGTGGCCACCCTGATTGGGAACGACACCGACCTAACCAAGTACCAGCCGGGCTACGACGCAGAGAATCAGAGGATCCCCACTCCGCGTTACGAAGCCATCAGCTTAGTCCCGCCGACTCGTAAGCACACCTTTGCCCCAGACATTGACCCGGCCGGGTTAATTGACGAGGAGGCTCAATTTGAAGCTCTGAGCGGCATTGACTGGAAATCGTCAACCTTCCAGGTCATAGGAACAGCCGGAGGAGCGGAGAGGGATGAGCCGGAAGCTTCGACCCGGCCAGCATCTTGACTCTTTAGGCGGCTTATTAAACAATGCTTCACCCTTTTAGACTCGGGGAGTCTTGTAATAGAATAGGACCAACATTTTAACTTTGTCGTGCCATCGTGCACGTGTTGAATGCTTAATTCCATTGAAGTTACTTCCTTATATTCCTCCGGGTCATAATTTGATCATTCATTTTCCTTAAGCTCAAATAGTTGTCTTTAACTATCCTGCATAGAAAAACAAATCACAAGTCTCTAGGCGTCTTACCGCACTGAGAATCATAATCTCATACATATAACCCGGAATAGAAATCTAAGTCACGAAAAACTGGTCCTCAATTATGTCCTTGATATAACCGTAATAAAACACTTACCGGCCTTCAAGTACACTTCCGGATTATATAACCCGGATAATAAGGTTGGTACCTCACCTCCGGTTTACCAGTCTTGATAATGCTGATTGTGTGTGATTAACACTGTGAATCAAAGTTAAGCCGGCAGAGTGAGAACCGCCGTGCACACTATTGAAACAATCAGAAGAACTCGTTGTAGATCAGAAAAGCTTAGGGGCTTCCGGTTCGAATACGACCAGAGACCCGTCCCAAAGGGGTTATGCTAAGATTCGAATGTGATCATATAGCCCCCAGTGGGTTTGGCGATGCCAATCAAGAGGGTACCGACAGCTATGTTCTCTTTGGTTCGAATACGACCCATGTTTGAACAGGAAGCCCCCAAATGACCTTAAAAGTTGTTTAACGACGCTGATTTGAATACGATCCAGGTCGGTTCCCAAAGGGGTTGAGCTATGATTCAAATGTGATCAAAGAAAACTCCCCAATGAGCTCGGCACTTTGCCAATCAAATGGGTATCGACAGCTGTGTTCTCTTTGGTTCGAATACGACCTATGTTTGAACAGGAAGCCCCCAAGTGACTATATTGCGTACGGCTAGATTCGAATACGATCATAAGCCGGATCCACCTCCAAGTTACCATGTGATCTTGTAATGAAAACAACACAGTTACCTTTTGGAGGATAAAAAGGACAGACGTCCTGCTTTATTGCTTATCATAATATATACATGGCTATAGAAATATGTACATTATGAGAACCGGTGGCTCAAGTATAATAAGGCCGAAGCTGGGCTATGTTCCACGGCCGACGGGTTTCTTCCTCCGACTTGCGTGAATCTTTGTGCTCCCGAATGTCAATGAGGTAATACGACCCGTTGTGCAAGTTCTTGCTGACCACAAAGGGTCCTTCCCAAGGCGGGGATAGCTTGTGCGCATCTGTTTGATCTTGGATGAGCCAGAGCACCAGATCGCCTTCCTGGAAGACCCGGGACTTAACCCGGCGACTGTGATAACGGCGCAGGTCTTGTTGGTAAATCGCTGATCGAGCTGCTGCCACATCACGCTATTCGTCCAACAAGTCAAGAGCATCTTGGCGCGCCTGTTCATTATCCGCCTCAACATAAGCCGCCACTCGAGGCGAGTCATGACGGATGTCACTGGGGAGGACTGCTTCCGTTCCATAAACCATGAAGAAAGGCGTGAAACCCGTAGACCTATTAGGAGTAGTATTGATGCTCCATAACACAGAGGGTAACTCCTCCACCCAACAACCCGGCGTCCGTTGCAAAGGGACCAAAAGCCGGGGTTTGATGCCTTTCAGAATCTCCTGATTAGCTCTCTCAGCTTGACCATTGGATTGAGGGTGAGCCACTCATGAAACATCAAGTCGAATATGCTCTCGTTGGCAAAACTCCTCCATGGCACCTTTGGACAGATTGGTACCATTGTCAGTTATGATGCTGTGTGGAAAACCAAAGCGAAAGATCACCCTTTTCATGAACTGAACCGCCGTGGCTGCATCACACTTGCTAACTGGCTCTACTTCAACCCACTTTGTGAACTTGTCAACTGCCACCAAGAGGTGGGTCTTCTTATCCTTGGACCTTTTAAAAGGCCCAACCATGTCAAGCCCCCAGACCGCAAACGGCCAAGTGATTGGTATCATCCTCAGCTCCTGAGCCGGCACATGAGCCCGTCGTGAGAACCTTTGGCAACCATCACATTTACTGACCAAGTCCTCCGCATCAGCATGAGCCGTCAGCCAATAAAAACCATGACGAAAAGCCTTGGCCACCAGGGATTTTGAGCCGGCATGATGGCCACAATCCCCTTCGTGAATCTCACGCAAGATCTCTTGACCTTCCTCAGGGGAGACACAACGCTGGAACGCTCCCGTAACACTGCGGCGATGCAGCTCACCATTGATAACAACCATTGACTTAGACTGCCGGGTTATTTGTCTGGCCAAAGTTTCATCCTCAGGCAAATCTCCCCGGGTCATGTAAGCCAGATAGGGCACTGTCCAGTCCGGGATGATGTGGAGAGCCGCCACCAATTGTGCCTCCGGGTCAGGGACGGCCAAGTCTTCCTCTGTAGGCAACTTAACAAAAGGGTTATGCAAGACGTCCAGCAAAGTATTAGGCGGCACCGGTTTTCGCTGAGAGCCCAGCCGGCTTAAAGCATCAGCCGCCTCGTTCTTCCTGCGATCGATGTGCTCTACTGCGTAACCCTGAAAGTGTCCAGCAATGGCATCAACTTCACGGCGATAAGCCGCCATGAGAGGGTCCTTGGAATCCCACTTGCCTGATACTTGTTGAGCCACCAAGTCAGAGTCGCCGAAGCACCTTACCCGGCTCAAGCTCATCTCCTTAGCCATCCGAAGACTATGGAGCAAAGCCTCGTACTCAGCCGCATTGTTAGTGCAAGGAAACATCAACCGTAGCACGTAATGGAACTTGTCACCTTTAAGGGAAGCCAATACAACTCCAGCCCCCGAGCCCTCCAATTGCCTGGACCCATCGAAGTGAATAGTCCAATATGTGTTATCCGGCTTTTTTTCGGGCACTTGTAGCTCTGTCCAATCGTTGATGAAATCCACCAAGGCTTGAGATTTAACAGCAGTGCGTGGTACGTACTTCAGACCATGAGATCCGAGCTCTATAGCCCACTTAGCCACTCTCCCTGTGGCCTCTCTGTTTTGAATGATATCTCCAAGGGGGGCAGAACTGACCACAGTGATAGGGTGACCTTGGAAATAATGCTTAAGCTTCCGGCTTGCCATGAACACACCGTAAACAAGCTTCTGCCAATGTGGATACCGCTGTTTGGACTCGATGAGCACTTCACTGATGTAATAAACCGGCCGCTGAACCGGATGCTCCTTACCCTCTTCCTTGCGCTCCACCGCCACAGCCACACTGACGGCCCGTGTGTTAGCAGCTACATACAGCAATAAAGGCTCCTTGTCAACCGGAGCAGCAAGGACTGGGGGCTCTGCCAGCTGCCTCTTCAAATCCTCAAAAGCAGTATTAGCTGCATCATTCCAGACAAAGTCATCAGTTTTCTTCATCAAAGGCATAGACACATAGCAGAAGGCTCCAAAGGGAGTGATGAACGCCGTCTTCTCCTGGTCCTTAACTGCCATTTTAATCTGGTGGTATCCAGAATAAGCATCCAAGAAACTTAAGCGCTCGCAACCCGCCGTAGCATCAATGATTTGATCAATACAGGGAAGAGAAAAAGGATCAGCCGGACATGCCTTGTTTAAGTCCGTGTAGTCCACACACATCCGCCAGGTGCCATTCTTCTTGAGCACGAGCACCGGGTTAGCTAGCCACTCCGGGTGAAAGACCTCAACAATAAAGCCGGCCGCCAAGAGCCGGGCCACCTCTTCACCAATGGCTTTCCGCCTCTCTTCATTAAACCGCCGAAGGAATTGCCTGACCGGCTTATATTTCGGATCAACATTTAGAGTGTGCTCAGCCAGTTCTCTAGGTACACCTGGCATGTCAGAAGGTTTCCATGCAAAAATGTCCCTATTCTCACGGATGAACTCGATGAGCGTGCTTTCCTATTTTGGATCCAGATTGGCACTGATGCTAAATTGCTGAGATGAATCACCTGGAGCGAAATCAACAAGTTTAGTCTCATCAGCCGACTTAAATTTCATCGCCGGCTCATGCTCCATAGTCGGCTTCGTCAGAGAGGTCATATCTGTTGGGTCAACATTGTCCTTGTAAATTTTTAACTCCTTTGTTGCACAAACGGACTCTGCATAAGCTGCATCGCCTTCCTCACACTCCAAGGCCACCCTCCGGCTGCCGTGAACCGTAATGGTCCCATTGTGACCCGGCATCTTGAGCTGTAAATATACGTAACACGGCCGAGCCATGAACTTGGCGTAAGCCGGCCGCCCAAATATAGCATGATACGGACTTCTTATCTGGACCACCTCAAAGGTCAATTTTTCCACCCTGTAGTTGTACTCGTCTCCAAAGGCCACTTCCAACTCGATCTTGCCAACTGGATAAGCCGACTTACCAGGCACCACACCATGGAAAATAGTGTTTGACTGGCTGAGGTTCTTATCAATCAACCCCATTCAACGGAAAGTCTCATAATAGAGGATGTTGATACTGCTGCCTCCATCCATGAGCACTTTAGTGAACTTATATCCTCCCACCTGAGGAGCTACCACCAAGGCCAAGTGACCCGGATTATCAACCCGGGGAGGGTGATCCTCCCTACTCCACACAATAGGCTGCTCAGACCATCTTAAATAGCGCGGAACCGCCGGCTCAACAGCGTTCACAGCCCTCTTATGAAGCTTCTGATCTCGCTTACACAGACTGGTGGTAAATACGTGATACTGTCCACCGTTAAGCTGCTTTGGATTGGTATGATAACCCCCCTGCTGCTGTTGATGACCCTGGCCAGACTGCTGATTAAAGCCCCCTTGACCGTTCTGTTGATTAGAATTTGAGCCGCCGCCCGGGCCATGAAAACCGCCAGCGCCTGAGCCGCCGCCCGGGCCATTGTTGCCATTAAAGGCATTGGAATTCTTAAAGGCCTTCATGATTGCGCAATCCTTCCATAGATGAGTGGCTGGCTTCTCCCTAGAGCCATGCCTTGGACAAGGCTCATTCAACAGCTGCTCCAGCGTCGGGCCTGACCCGCCGGCTCGGGGAGGTGGCCTCCCCTTGCGTCGCTGGTTATTACCCTGCGAGCTGGCATTGGCCACGAACTCTACGCTGCTGTCGGCTTTACGCTTGCCACCTCCTTGGTTCCCCGGGTTATGCTGAGGACCCTTGCCATTGCCGTTCTTCTTTCCCTTCCCTGTCCTTTCATCATCTGAAGCGGGGTCCTTGGTACTATCAGAGTCGGCGTACTTGACGAGAGCCGCCATCAGTGTACCCATATCATTGCAGTCGCGCTTAAGCCGCCCGAGTTTCATCTTCAGGGGCAGGAAGCGACAATTCTGCTCCAACATTAAGACTGCAGAGCCGGCATCCATCTTATCAGATGAATGTATAATCTCTTTGACCCGGCGAACCCAATGTGTCGTAGACTCACCGTCCTGCTGTTTACAGTTAGTCAAATCCACAATTGACATAGACTACCTACAAGTATCTTTGAAGTTTTGGATGAACCGGGCATTCAACTCAGCCCAAGACCCGATGGAATTCGGTGGTAGCCCTTTCAACCAAGTGCGGGCAGTCCCATCCAACATCATGGTGAAGTACTTGGCCATCGCTGCTTCACTGACCTCCAGTAATTCCATGGCCATCTCGTAACTCTCGATCCAGGCTCCGGGTTGTAAGTCAGCCGTGTAATTAGGCACCTTCCTAGGCCCTTTGAAGTCCTTGGGTAGACGTTCATTGCGGAGAGCCGGCACTAAACAAGGGACACCTCCTGTCCTCGTAGGGATACCCACGTCGACGGAAGTCGTCGGATAAGCCGGGGGTGTTTGGTAAGCCGTCAACTGAGGCACCTGCTCCGCCTCTTGCCGCGCTCCGTCTTGGTCTGCTGCGTGGAAGGCTCCGTTATGAGCCGGGCCATGGCCAGGGGGCGGGTCATGGCGTCGGACATTACTTGAGCCGGTCGCTGAGACCATGTGTCTGCTATAACTCGGGCTCCGGCCTGGACGAGGGGTTGAGTGGATCCTGTCCCGGCTGTAAGAGTACGCCTCTTGCTGCGCCAGCGCTGTCTGAAGGAGTTCTCTGACGCGGCGGGTTTCAATAGCCGTTGGAGAGTCGCCGTCAATTGGTAGAGCCGCCAGCCGTGCTGCTGCGGCGACCATGTTCTCCAGCGGGTTAGCATAATGACCCGGCGGTATTGGCACATACTGAGGCGGGGCAGGGTTCACCCGGGAGGCCCCATCACTTGTGGCTGAACAGGGGTCCTAGGCTCGGGCACTATGATCCCCGGCGGGTTACTAGACCCTGCACCTGGCTTGTTGAAGAGGTTTCGAGGATCGTAGACCGGAGGGAGTCGAGATTGGGCCTTTTGATGCCTCCTTCTCATGACCTCATTGGACGCGTTCTGATCCATCGTTAGCCGGAAGGACTGCGCCTGAATCAACTGAGTCTGGGCATCGAGAGCCGCCCTCTCGGCAGCCATCCTGATCCCTTCCGCCGCCAGATCCTCCTTGGCTTTCACTAGATCTAACTTTAACTGCGCCACCTCCGCGTCATGCTGAGCTTGATCCGCTGGGTCAACCGTGGCGGTCAACAGGGCCGTCGTCTTGTCCGTGAGATCCATCAGCACCTGAGCCGGCGAGGGCACCGGGTTTCCCGACCCAGCGGTAGGGTTCTGAGCAGGCTGTGCACCGGCCATGAAGATTCCAACCCGGCTCGGCGGCTCAAACGGGTCCGGAATACTGTCACCATCGGAACAACCCATGAGCCTGCCATCTTGGAGTTGATACAACGAGTTTGACTCATCTGTGGACGACTCGCCGTCCGAGCCGGCGGCCATCTCATCACCAGATCTAGATCCATTAGAGAGCCCTCCATGGATACATCCCACAAAAGCATGCTTCAAGGCAGGTAGGGCCCGGGCGGGTCGTGCACGCTGAGCCGTCTCGATGAGATCGGCACAGAGATCCGGCTCAGGGCCCAGCTCGCCAATCTCGCCAATGAAGACATGAATTCCGCCGAAGGGGACCCGGTACCCGTACTCAATTGAGCCGGCGTCAGGGCCCCAGTTTGCATCGTCGATGTAGAGCTTGCCGCGACGACTCTTGGTCATCCGGCCCACAGCGTATCCCTTGAGCCCTTCGAAGCTGCCCTTCAAGAACTCAAATCCACCGTGCGCCAGCCCCACGGTGGGCGCCAACTGTCGTGGAATTGTCACGGCAGATGTCCTTGAGCTAGGACTTAGTCGTGGAGCCATCACAGCTAGGAATCTTGAAGTGGTTAAACGGGACAAGGAACACGAGGGTTATATTGGTTCGGCCCCTTACGGTGAAGGTAAAAGCCTACGTCCAGTTGAGGTGGTATTGATTAGGGTTTCGATAACCAGGGAGCTTAACTGCTATGCCTGGCTCTCGACGAGATCTTTCTTGCCCATGAACCGCCGCCGGGTCGTCCCTTTATATAGAGAGGTTGACGCCCCGCAGCTCTCAGAGTCCCGGCCGGCTCATAAGAGTGTCCGGCTCGGACTCCTATCTATTCTTGCCTTACACTACAAGTTCTACCATAATGATGGTTGTAACTACGGGCCTTAAGCCATCTCCGGGTCTTAAGCCCATCTTTGGCCCACCGTCTCCAAGCTTGGCGCCGGGCTTCAAGCGATGACCATTATGAGTAACTCGGCCCCTCCTGGCCGGGTGACTCCAATGGTTATATCCTCAACAATGGTAATTTTCTTTGGTTATGAATTTAGTCCCAATATGATGGGCATTCAAGATGGGTATAATAAAAACTTTCATATAGAGTGCATTGAATACTGTGAGAAGTTTGATTCCTTATGATTGTTTTGAGATATGAAGATGGTGATATCACAGTCATGCTAGTTGAGTACTTGTGAATTTGAGATACATGTTTGAAAGTTTTTGATTCCCGTAGCATGCACGTATGGTGAACCGTTATGTGATGAAGTCGGAGCATGATTTATTTATTGATTGTCCTCCTTATGAGTGGCGGTTGGGGACGAGCGATGGTCTTCCTACCAATCTATCCCTCTAGGAGCATGCGCGTAGTACTTCGTTTCAATAACTAATAGATTTTTTGCAATAAGTATGTGAGTTCTTTATGACTAATGTTGAGTCCATGAATTATACGCACTCTCACCCTTCCACCATTGCTAGCCTCTCTAATACCGCGCACCTTTCACCGGTATCATACACCCACCATTACCTTCCTCAAAACAGCCACCATACCTACCTATTATAGCATTTCCATAGCCATTCCGAGATATATTGCCATGCAACTTACCACCGTTCCGTTTATTATGACACGCTTCATCATTGTCATATTGCTTTGCATGATCATGTAGTTGACATCGTATTTGTGGCAAAGCCACCATTCATAATTCTTTCATACATGTCACTCTTGATTCAGTGCATATCCCGATACCCCGCCGGAGGCATTCACATAGAGTCATATTTTGTTCTAAGTATGGAGTTGTAATTTTTGAGTTGTAAGTAAATAAAAGTGTGATGATCATCATTATTAGAGCACTGTCCCAAGTGAGGAAAGGATGATGGAGACTATGATTCCCCTAGAAGTCGGGATGAGACTCCGAATGAAAAGAAAAAAAAGGAAAAGAAAAAAAGAGGCCGTAAAAAAGAGAGAGAAAAAGGCCCAAACAAAAAAAATTAAAAAAAGAAATTGTCCCAAGCGAGTTGGATGCACACCCAATTAGTTTCTTTCATTGAGCTTTCATACACTTATAGCTCTAGTGCATCTGTTGCATGGCAATCCCTACTCACTCACATTGATATCTATTAATGGGCATCTCCATAGCCCGTTGATATGCCTAGTTGATGTGAGACTATCTTCTCCTTTTTGTCTTCTCCACAACCACCATTCTATTCCACCTATAGTGCTATATCCATGGCTCACGCTCATGTATTGCGTGAAGATTGAAAAATTTTGAGAACATCAAAAGTATGAAACAATTGCTTTGCTTGTCATCGGGGTTGTGCATGATTCAAATATTTTGTGTGATGAAGATAGAGCATAGCCAGACTATATGATTTTGTAGGGATAGCTTGATTTGGCCATGTTATTTTGAGAAGACATGATTGCTTTGTTAGTATGCTTGATGTATTAT
Source organism: Triticum aestivum (assembly GCF_018294505.1). Taxonomy (NCBI): domain Eukaryota; kingdom Viridiplantae; phylum Streptophyta; class Magnoliopsida; order Poales; family Poaceae; genus Triticum; species Triticum aestivum. The sequence continues at coordinate 533,099,472 of NC_057802.1, read as the reverse complement.
TGTTTTCATGTCAATATTAAACTTTTGTTTTGAATCTTATGGATCTGAATATTCTTGCCACAATAAAGAAGATTACATTGATCAATATGTTAGGTAGCATTCCACATCAAAAATTCTGTTTTTATCATTTACCTACTCGAGGACGAGCAGGAATTAAGCTTGTGGATGCTGATACGTCTCCAACGTATCTATAATTTTTTGATTGTTCCATGCTATTATATTATCCTTCTATTATGTTTTATATGCATTTATATGCTATTTTATATGATTTTTGGGACTAACCTATTAACCTAGAGCCCAGTGCCAGTTTCTGTTTTTTCCTTGTTTTTGAGTATCGCAGAAAAGGAAAACCAAACGGAGTCCAATTGACCTGAAACTTGACTGAGCTTATATTTGGACCAGAAGAAGGCCATGGAGTAAAAGAGTTGGGCCAGAAGAGTCTCGGGCTGCCCACGAGGGTGGGAGGCGCGCCCACCCCCTGGGCGCGCCCTCTACCTTGTGGACAGCCCGGAGACCCCCCTGACTTGTTCTCGACACCAAAACCTCTTATATATACAGGAACCTCCAGAAATAAACCTAGATCGAGAGTTCCGCCGCCGCAAGCCTCTATAGACACCAAAAACCAATCGGGACCCTGTTCCGGCACCCTGCCGGAGGGGGGATCCATTACTGGTGGCCATCTTCATCATCCGGCGCTCTCCATGACAAGGAGGGAGTAGTTCACCCTCGGGGCTGAGGGTATGTACCAGTAGCTATGTGTTTGATCTCTCTCTCTCTCTCATGTTCTTGAGGTGGTATGATCTTGATGTATCGCGAGCTTTGCTATTATAGTTGGATCTTATGATGTTTCTCCCCCTCTACTCTCTTGTAATGGATTGAGTTTTCCCTTTGAAGTGATCTTATCGGATTGAGTCTTTAAGGATTTGAGAACACTTTATGTATGTCTTGCATGTGCTTATCTGTGGTGACAATGGGATATTCACGTGATCTACTTGATGTATGTTTTGGTTATCAACTTGCGGGTTCCGTAACGTTGTGAACTTATGCGTAGGGGTTGGCACACGTTTTCGTCTTGACTCTCCGGTAGAAACTTTGGGGCACTCTTTGAAGTTCTTTGTGTTGGTTGAATAGATGAATCTGAGATTGTGTGATGCATATCGTATAATCATACCCACGGATACTTGAGGTGACATTGGAGTATCTAGGTGACATTAGGGTTTTAGTTGATACGTGTCTTAAGGTGTTATTCTAGTACGAACTCTTGAATAGATCGATCCGAAAGAATAACTTTGAGGTGGTTTCGTACCCTACAATAATCTCTTCGTTTGTTCTCCGCTACTAGTGACTTTGGAGTGACTCTTTGTTGCATGTTGAGGGATAGTTATATGATCCAATTATGTTATTATTGTTGAGAGAACTTGCACTAGTGAAAGTATGAACCCTAGGCCTTGTTTCAACGCATTGCATTACCGTTTGTGCTCACTTTTACCACTTGTTACCTTGCTGTTTTTATATTTTCAGATTATAAATACTCATATCTATCATCCATATTGCACTTGTATCACCATCTCTTCGCCGAACTAGTGCACCTATACAATTTACAATTGTATTGGGTGTGTTGGGGACACAAGAGACTCTTTGTTATTTGGTTGCAGGGTTGCTTGAGAGAGACCATCTTCATCCTACGCCTCCCACGGATTGATAAACCTTAGGTCATCCACTTGAGGGAAATTTGCTACTATCCTACAAACCTCTGCACTTGGAGGCCCAACAACATCTACAAGAAGAAGGTTGTGCAGTAGAAATCATTCAACTCTTTCAAAATCAATTAGTTTTATAAAAAATCTATTTTAAGATTCATGGAATTGCGCAATGTAAAGCATAAAGAAAAAACAAATAGTGGCAATTCATTTAGGAAAAAAAGTTTGGGCAATTAAGATATGGAAGATTCTAGAACAAAGCAGAAGTGCTTGTGTTTTGAGGTTTGTGCATTATGCTTAAGTTCAACCATGGAGTCTTCTAGATTGTAGATGTGGCAGAATCTGGTGGAATGTAGATGATATCCAACAGCCAGTAGTGCTCGGATTTGCCATCTCTGTATTGTCGGATTGGCTTCATCCAATGACCAACTTTCAAAGTTATTCGCACACTATATAGGGGTATAGATGTGTGCCATGCTAGACCAAATAAAGTTTGAGCGCATGCGTGGGACGACCCCCCTGCCGCCGCCTCGAAGTTGGGAAGTCGACATCGTACGTATTGAACCAGGCTTGGAGTCAGGTACGGTGTTCAGTTTGTAATGTTTTTGGTGGCCCATCGATGTTGTGCATATGGGATTTAAACCCATCACACACCACCGTATCCATACATATTTTTGGGTCGCATGCAATGTATAAGGGGTCTTCTAATCGACCACGTCTCCCTTCTGCGGTTTTTTGTGACGAGAGGCATATCTGTGGTCTCCCTGAGTGTATATATATATCATCCATTTGACCGATAACGATGGGTATGTGTTGGCCATAAATGGATTCCTCCTAGTTCGTGTTAGGGCCGGTCACCGTCACATGTCGCTCAACCAAAGCTCGAGCTCATGTGTTGTCAGGATTCCCTCCCACATGCTCGGATTGCTGGGTTCGACCTACATCGTACCCTGCGTATCTCGTCCTTAACTACCTTGCCTTCATGGTTGTTGTCTGTATCGAGAGGTAGGCACCACATCTAAATTGTAGATTATTCTATATTGAAAACACACATCACCTCTTCCCAACGTACATCATTTTGGGCCGCATGCAGAGGTGCTGGTTTTGTGGTTCCTCTCCTACGATTTTTATGATGGTTCAATCTATTGGCCCAAGCGGTTTATCGACAACAACAGTTGTCGTTTGACCAAACGATAGATTCATTGGTCCGTCTTATGGTAGGTCATGGTGACATGCATGTATGACCAAAGTATCATTACGTGCATCCGCCCCGCTGACATGAAGTGGGAGGTGGTGGGCCAAGCATCCTAGCTAGCTACGCCATCATGTCATTATAGATATATCCAAGGGTGCTTTTCGGGTTTGTGAGGTAGATGCCATCAAAGTTGTGCATTGTGTATTTAAAGTTTTAAACATCACACGCAATATTCCTACATATATTTGGCCACTTCCAGGTGGTTCTTGACTTCTGGCCCCTTTCATCGATCTTCGACGACGCGCCCAACCGTGGGCCCGCACGGTCAAAGTTTTGCATTGGAATTTTGAACATCACAAACCACCCTTTTCACTCATATATATTTGGGCCACATGTTGGTGTGGCTGTCTTCTGACCCTCTCTAACGTTTTTTTGCTGCAAATACTCTGATGACGCTCAACGGACACGGGTATAATGTCTTAACCTTGTGCGATGCAAGTGCATTGTGAATCACGACGACTGCGCAAGTGCGAGCAAAGGTGGAGGTACTGGCTCAACCGTGTGCGATGCAAGTGCGCTGTATAATCACCACGACTGCGCAAGCGCGAGCAAAGGGTACAGGTACTGGCTTAACCGTGTGCGATGCAAGGGCGCTGTAAAATCACCACATGCGCAAGCTAAAGGCGGGTAAGTTTATTTATAAATTAGGAAAAATCGTGTGCGATAGACCAGCTAGCTACAAATATAAAAAAACTACCCGCCTTGAGTGTTGCAAAAATTGGCGGTTCTGCCACTTTTCCTTATTATCATACACGCATATTCTTATTGGACCGTGCGCGATCTTGGGCACTCCCGCCCCACATCAATTCCTTTACCCAAATTTTACTAGCCGGCATACTTCAACCGTCGCCCACACTCCTCCAGCACTAACCTTATAGTAAAATTGCAGTAGCTGAGGCATTTGAACCGTCGACCTCCCTCGTCCACCACCATCTCCACCCACCATTACTAAAATTTTCAGTAGCCGCGGCGTATCCTCAAACACCCCCCCTCCACAGTCCCCACACCCGGCCCCCTCGCCCCTTGAACCCTAGCTAGCGGCCGCCGCCGGCGCCGCCGCCAACCCTTGCTGGTCTGCCCATTCCTCCTAGCTTAGATAATAAAGTTCAGGTTACCCAGCGATTCCCACACCGTCGCCCCCACTCCCCTGAGATTTTAGATGAGGCATGCGGTCTCCCTCCCCGCCAGATCCACATCCCCTGCTCCAGAATGTCGCAGCCTAAGCTCGACCACGTATCCCGAGGAGCCCGACGAGCGTTCGGCCAAGAAGAGGTTTATCATGGCCTCTCCAACTGACGTTGGCGAGGTGGCCGCCGTTCGCCCCGACCTGTTGATCCCGGAGCAACACGTCGCCGCGGAAGCCGGTGAAGACGTTGACTACATTGCCATGTCAAAGGCTTCATGTCAGCGGGCTAGCTTATTACTGTATCTCTGGAAAGCTGGCTATGACATCATGCTCGTCGACAGCGATGGCTTCACGCGGGCCATGTCACAGGTTAAGTGGTCCATCCCCAACCCCTCTAGTTCACCTGCCGTTGATCTCTTCGACGGCCCTTCCGCTGATCTCCTCCGCAAGCAGTCAAGGATTTGCGATTCTTATACGCCATCGAGCCCATTTTGTCATTTCTGAGGGACAAGTTCTACGGCGGCGGCTTGGGATCCTCAATTGCCAAGTTAGATCTCATCGACCACGACCACGACCACGAGGAGGGCACCCACAAAGGTTCTTCCAAGGTGAAACAACCCATCTGTGACATCAGAGAGCGCACCATGGGCCTGTCCATGAAATGTAAGGCAAAATCCAATCAGCAAATCTTACCTTTTCTAGCTTGCCAACCCGTACCCTTTGTTGTAGTAGTATTTGCCGTGCGGTGCTTTAACTGTGCCGTGTTTAATTATTTCAGTTATGCAAAAATATATTGTTCAATAGGACTATGTGATTTTTAAGTATGAATTGTCCACTTCAGTTTCACGAATGGCTATATTTGGTTGTTTATAGTGAGTAGATGCCTTGTTTATCTGTATTTGGTTGTTAGGTTGGTTGTAGTGAGCATTTTTCCTGTTATCGAGCAGATGCCTCGTTTATATGTATTTGGTTCTTAGTTTGGTTGCAGTGAGCATTTGTCTAGTTATCAAGAAGATGCCTTGTTTATCTGTATTCGGTTGTTAGGTTGCTTTTTTAGCATTTGTCCAGTTTTCAAGCAGTTGCCTTGTTTATCTGTATTTGCTTGTTAGGTTGGTTGTAGTGAGCATTTGTGTAGTTTTCAAGCATATGCCATGTTTATCTGTATTTGCTTGTTAGGTTGGTTGCAGTGAGACTCTGTCCAGTTTTCAATGGCTATATTTGGTTGTTATACCGATCATTTATGCCTTGTTTATTTCAGTCGTTCACAATGTGTTGTTCATCATGTGCAAGTCGGAACTGTGTCGCTCGACTGCATCAGTACCAATTTGAACGGCTATATTTGGTTCCAGTTATACCTAGTGTAGTTAACACATGCCCTTTATTTCAGTTTTACACATTTATCCAGTGTGATGTTTAAGCATTACCTACGTTCTATTCATTTTCAACAATACCAGTTTGAATTGCAATATTTGATGGTTGTTAAGCCTACTGTCGGTAACATTGTCTTCCATTTTATATCTGCTTTAATAGCATGCTGAAACAAACACATTCAAGCTATCATTTAGAGATGATGTTGTTTACCTTTACTATATCTGTTTCATGTTAAGGTTGATGTACTTATCATGCCTTTCCACTACTTATGCAGGACAACAACGGGAGTGGACACCGTCTTCTGCCAAGGTTAGCTTCATCTCTCGGCTTGTACTCCCCCCGTCATTCCATAATGTAGTGCATATAGATCCAGGCCTGGACACTTGTTAGCTTCTAATATTGACTTGTTGCTTGTTGGTACATATGCCCTTGGCAAGGATCCACGCATCGACCCTTTTTGCGTATGGGGCAATGAGATATTCATGAACAAGCATCAAGTGAGGAAACTGATAAGGATTATTAGCAAAAAGATACGAATGGTGGCAATCAAATTATTTGTTTATGCTCTATCCAACACAACAGTGAGCTGTAGGATGGTAACTACAAACTCTGCAGCCTTCTCTTTTTACTGCCCATAATGAGTTGTTAGACAACAATGTCTGAATCTTTTTCGTCCGCAGTGGTTCCCGAAGCAGTTGACTCAAGATTACCTCGCAAAGTACATGATTGGTGGACACACAATGAAGGTTAAAGTATTTCATCTAGACTACAATGAGCATCAAGAAGTCGTAATGAAGACAGTGAAGGATGGACGGGCAGCCATCACAAGGGGTTGGCCTAGAGTCGTGCGCACATTACACATGGAGGAGGGCACAATATGGGCATTCCGCTTCACCTTCTCTAGCAACCAGAATGTCTTTCACCTCTCTCTTTACAGTCTTTAGTACAACTGTGGTTCATCATTCTTTACTTGGTGCTTCTGTAGTTCTTCAGTATATGTACCTGTGCATCGAATTATGCATTCGTGGTTGAACCTATATCTGTAATAAACATGGTTGGATATGATATAACTTATTGCCTACTTTCAAATTCAAAACATGTGATTTTTAAATTAGGGACTAATTAGGGATTAATTAGGGATTACACTGCACACGGTTTGCGAAAGCGAAACATCTGCGATAGACGTGGAGATCAGACACGTTTCTAGGATCCACTACGTGTGCAATCAATCTCCACTGCACACACGATCAGCCAAGAAAAAACATGTGTGATTAACAACAACATCGCACGCAGTTCTTTCTTATTAAATGTTTGCGATAGTCACCTTCTCACACATGCTTCGAAATTATGGACTGTTTGTGATGTTGTGCGCATCGCAAACGTTTTTTCATAGAAGAACGTGTGCGGTGTACATACTAACGGAAACGTATTCCTTGGATTGACTGTGTGGAGTGTACATACGAACGGAAACGTTTAGGAGGGACTGACTGTGTGGGATGTACTTACGACCGGAAACGATTTCGCCTGTATAATTGTATTTTTTAGCACTACTGTACATATAACCGTATTTGAGCACTCGCCGGTCGCACACGACCTCATTTTGCCGAGCGTGTGTGCCAGGAGGGCATATGCCGACGGTTTCTAGGTCGTGTGGGACGGATCCCCCATCGCAGTCACTCGCTTGGCGACGGTTCCGAACACCGTCGCGGAAAGGGGTTAAAACCATTTGTATAGCACCGATGCGTACCAGTGATGCTCAAAATCAGAGCGGTATTGAATATCATCAAGGATCTGAGCATATGATGTTCCACCAAGTAAACCAACAAGCACAACTACAAGATGTAATCAACACTACTAGCAACCCACAAGTACCAATCTGAGGTTTTGAGACAAAGATTGAATATAAGAGATGAACTAGAGTTTAAGATGAAGAGAAAATCGTTAGTGATGATGATGGCTTCGATTTTCCCCTCCCAGAAGGAAGTTTCCCCGGCGGAAACTCTCCGCTGGAGAGCAAAAGTGATCCTGCCCAAATTCCGCCTCGAGACGGCGGGGCTTCGTCCCGAAACCTTCCTTCTGATTTATTCTAGGGAAAATGGCATCATATAGGAGAGGATGGGCCCCGGAGGCCTGCCAGGGCCGCACAAGCTCGAGGTTGCGCCCAAGGGGGTGGGGCACGCCCCCAGGCTTGTGGCTACCCGGTGGGTCCCCATCTGGCATTTCTTTATCCAATAATTTTAATATATTCCAAAATAATCTCCGTTAATTTTCAGCTCATTTGGTGATGTTCAGAAAAAGTGGCGCCGATGTAGCCCTTTTCTGTCCAGTATTCCAGCTGTCGGTGATCTCCATCTTTATGTGAAACTTGCAAAATAAGAGAGAGAAGGCATAAGAATTGTATTATAAAGTGAAATAACAGTCCATAATACAATAAAGATCAACATAAGAACATTATGCAAAATGGACGTATCAACTCCCCCAAGCTTAGACCTTGCTTGTCCTCAAGCGAAAGCCGAAATAGATAATCATGACCACATGTTTAGAGAGAGAGAGAGAGAGAGAGAGAGAGAGAGAGAGGTGTCAATAAAAATAAAATATGGACATGGAAGCATCATAGTCATTAACATAATAGTAATATATCATCATAAACTTCTCATGGTAGAGTAACGATTCATTCACCATATAAAGTATGGAACATAAACTTTATTGGAAACTAACAAGCTATGTTCTAAGTCATTGAAACAATCACAATCCATCATATTTTCAAAAAGAGTCTATGTAAGAGCTTTGTTTAGAAAGTTCACATACTAAATCATCATTTAGTCTTCTATGATTGCTGACACTCAAGGCATATTTACAGAGCAAAAAGTCTTAGTCAGACACATAAAAAGATATGGGCTTATGGTTTCGCCTCCCAACTTATTTACCTCAAGCGTAATGTCAACAATAATAACTCATGATCACCTCACTAGTACGCGTCGGTGCTATACAAATGGTTTTTAACCCCTTTCCACGACGGCATTTAGAACTGCCGCCTAGTGAGTGATGGCGATAGGGGGGTCCTTCCCACACGACCCAGAAACCGTCGGGGATATGCCCTCTTGGTACACACGCTTGGCAAAATGAGGTCGTGTGCGACCGGCCAGCGCTCAAATACAGAAATATGTACAGTAGAGCTAAAAAAAATACATTTATACAGGCGAAATTTTTTCCGGTCGCATGTACATCCCACACAGTCAGTCCCCGCTAAACATTTCCATTCGTATGTACATCCCACATAGTCGCTCCAAGGAAAACGTTTCTGTTCACAGGTACATCACACACAATTTTTTCCATTAAATCGTTTGTGATAGCGTTGCCATTGCACACGATATTAACAATTTTATCGTTTGCGTTATTGAATGCATCACACACGATCCGTAGAAGAAACTGTGTGGCAAAGGTTGTCCATCACACACAGTTTTTATGTGGTAAACGTTTGCGCAAGGTGGCCTAATGCAAACAGTTTTCAAGAGAAAGTCGTGTGTGATTGTTCAGTGATCCAACACAGTTTATTCCTAGAAACTATGTGTGTTGCCTGAGGTCATCGCCCATGGTATTTTTTTCAATAACCGTCTCCAATAGCAAGACCCAATTAGCAGGCTAATTCGCCATTAGCAAGCTAATTGCCCTATTATTAATAATCCATTTATTAATCTAACTGACATTGATATTAAGCACATAATATATTTCATTTCCATATCAAGGAAGTAGAATTTTATAATTGAAATACATCAGAGTACAACATGATATAGCTTCAGCACTCAGCTACCCCATTACACAACTGCACCAGCACCAAGTTTCACATGCAACATGTAGAACCTTTCAAAATTAGCATTGTAGACGGTATATAGACAGGTGCATCTCATCTGGAAAACTGCTGAAGCGGAAGGAGAATATTGATTGACCGTCCGTCCTTCGTCCTCTTCAGAACCACTTCAATATTGAACCGTGGGTGTTGTATGAAAACCTTCCTCGCCTCCTGACCATAGAGGTGGTTTGAGAGGTAATCATCAGTGAACTACTTTGGAAAGGCCTGAAAACAAGGATGTGCATAAATATCTTCTCTATATTGGAAATGGGGCAAATGAATAAAAAAAGGCAAGGTATAATAGTTAGTACCATCTTGTAGTGAACTGATGTCTTCTTCATTGTGCAGACAAAGATCTTGTTGTTTTTTGTCGCTAATTTCATTATCCTAACAATCTTTCTTAGTTTCTTGACTTGATTGATATTCATGGATAACTCATTTCCCCATATGCAAAAAGGGTCAAACAGTGGGTCAAAACCTCTCACGGCAGGACCTACATGTGCAAGACCAAATTGTAAAAAACCTAAATATTAGAATGGTTCCTGCAATTGCACAATAATGTGCTATTAGACAACGTACCATGCACATGCAGTTATCTAAAGACCGCAACAAATGAACCAAAAGTTAACTGAGCACCACATTGCATAATATAACATACTCCTAATAGAAGATTAGACAGTTAACCAAACTAAGCGTGCTTAACAATTTGGAAATATAGCAATTGTATTTGTTTCTCATGTATTTAGTACAGCCAAATTCGATTTATTTCTCACATGGTATACCATAACAGAATGCGGCCACAACAATTGAAGATCGCATTGCAGAATTGAACCATGTATTGCTATACAAGCCTATGAGGAGGTTTATCATTCCGGTGCCATAAAAATCAACAACTTCGAAGGCACAAATCCGAAGGTGGTGAACGGTCAAAGAATTAAACATTATATCTCAGGTAATCCTATAAATGTTGAAACCAATGTTATTGAAACCGTAACCCCGGAGGAATACATAAGGGACACTTTCAAGAATGTTTCAGACTCCGAAAAGGAATAGGTATGTGGTACGGTAAGTAAACCAACTCCAAAACAGTTCTAATAGCAATTTTTGTCCGTTTTGGAATATTTAGAAAAATAGAAAAATAAGAAGCAGTCCGGCAAGGACACGAGGCATCCACGAGGGTGGAGGGCGCGCCCTACCCTACTGGGCGCGCCCCCCTACCTCGTGGGCACCTTGTGTGCTCTCCGGACTCCATTTTTTTGCACAATACGTATTTTGGTCGGTAAAAATTCATTATATAATCTCCCGAAGGTTTTGACTCCTGTATCACGCAAATATCCTCTGTTCTTGTTTCGATCTGTTTTTATGACAGATCTAGATCATCATGACGTCTCCAAGTGCCCCCAAGGACAAGTTCTTCGAGAAGGTCATCAATCCCTATCTCACGGAGGTACTGCAACACCCTCAAACCATTGAGATGCATGACGGGGGGCTGCACATCCGTGATGTTGAGGGACCAAGGAAGACCGGAAGCGTGGAGACGAGGCTCGAGGCAATGGAGCAACAAGTTTTCAAGTGCCAGGAGATGGTGGAGCGTGGACTTGACTCCAATCACATGATGATCGCGGAGTTCACCAACAACCACAAGCTGGATGCCAAGGACATTGGGGAGGCCATCTTCAAGCTCCACGAGAAAATCGAGCACCTCCAAGCCCAAATCTATGACCTGCAAAACCAAAACTGTGAGTAAGAATATAGAATCAAGAGAATGAGTTTGGCTGTAGATTTGAGGATCCCGGAGACTCGATCATCCTTCTATGATGGTAAGCCCATGCCTTGGAAGAGGGACGACAAGCCTGCTTCATCAACAACCCCATCACCACCACTTCCGAGGAAGGAGACATAATCACATGGGTATGGGCACTCCCCTTGGCAACTGCCAAGCTTGGGGGAGATGCCCCGGTATCGTATCACCACCACATCTCCTATCTTTACTATTTTTCTTAGTTCGATCCTTTTTAGTAGTATCTTGATCTAGTAGAATAAAGTTTTAGTATGATCTAGTTTTGAGTTTTACTTTGTGATCTTTCTATGTAATCGAGTTCGTGAGCTATATATATAATAAAGATTAGTGTTGAGTCAAGGGCTTGATTGTCTTGCTATGATTTTGAGTGAATAAAAGAAAGAGAAAAGAATAAAAAGAAACAAAGAGATCATATTGATTTTATGGAGAGTAATGACTTCACATAGAAAGAGTATGATGATTAAAAGTTGTTGAGAGTTGACAAACATAGCTTTGGTCATCGTTGCAATTAATAGGAAGTAATAAAGAAAGAGAGGTTTCACATATAAATATACTATCTTGGACATCTTTTATGATTGGGAGCACTCATTAAAATATGACATGCTAAAGAGTTGATGTTGGACAAGGAAGACAACGTAATGGGTTATGTTTTCTTATATCTGAGATAAAGTATATTGTCATGGATCATCCAACATGTTGAGCTTGCCTTTCCCCCTCATGCTAGCCAAATTCTTTGCACCAAGTAGAGATACTACTTGTGCTTCCCAATACCCTTAAACCAGTTTTGGCATGAGAGTCCACCATATCTACCTATGGATTGAGTAAGATCCTTCAAGTAAGTTGTCATCGGTGCAAGCAATAAAAATTGCTCTCTAGATATGTATGATTGATTGGTGTGGAGGAAATAAGCTTTATACGATCTTGTGATGTGGAAGAAATAAAAGCGACAGACTACATAATAAAGGTTCATATCACAAGTGGCAATATAAAGTGATGTTCTTTCGCATTAAGATTTTGTGCATCCAACCCTGAAAGCGCATGGCAACCTTTGCTTCCCTCTGCGAAGGGCCTATCTTTTATGTTTATCTTCTACCTTATGCAAGAGTCATGGTGATCTTCACCTTTCCTTTTTACATTTTATCCTTTGGCAAGCGCAGTATGTTGGAAAGATCCTGATATATATATCTAATTGGATGTAAGTTAGCATGAGTTATTATTGTTGACATTACCCTTGAGGTCAAAGGTTGGGAGGCGAAACTATAAGCCACTATCTTTTCTGTGTCCGATTAAAATTCCGTAACCACAAGTATTTGCATGAGTGTTAGCAATTGTGAAAGACTAAATGATAGTTGAGTATCTAGACTTGCTAAAAAGCTCTGACATAGACTCTTTCTGATGTTATGATAAATTCCAATTGCTTCAATGACTGAGATTATAGTTTGTTGGTTCTCAATAAAGTTTCTGACTCATACTTTGCATTGTGAATAGATTATTACTTGAGCATAAGAGATCATATGACAATATCCATATATGTTGCTGTTATGAGAATAATCATGATGCCCTCATGTCCGTATTTTATTTTATTGACACCTCTACCTCTAAACATGTGGACATATTTATCGTTATCGGCTTCCGCTTGAGGACAAGCGAGGTCTAAACTTGGGGGAGTTGATACGTCCATTTTGCATCATGCTTTTATATCAATACTTATTGCATTATGGGCTGTTATTACACATTATGTCACAATACTTATGCCTATTCTCTCTTATTTTACAAGGTTTACATCACGAGGGAGAATGCCGGCAGCTGGAATTCTGGGCTGGAAAAGGAGCAAATATTACAGACCTATTCTGCACAACTCCAAAAGTCCTGAAACTCCACGAAAGTTATTTTTGGAAATAATAAAAAATACTGAGCGGAAGAAATACCAGAGGGGGCCCACACCCTGGCCACGAGGGTGGGGGGAGCGCCCTACCCCCCTAGGCGCGCCCCCTGCCTCGTGGGCCCCCTGTTGGCCCTCCGGTGCCCATCTTCTGCTATATGAAGTCTTTCGTCCGAAGAAAAATCATAAGCAAGCTTTCGGGACGAGACTCCGCCGCCACGAGGCGGAACCTTGGCGGAACCAATTTAGGGCTCCGGCAGAGCTGTTCTGCCGGGGACACTTCCCTCCGGGAGGGGGAAATCATCGCCATCGTCATCACCAACACTCCTCTCATCGGGAGAGGGCAATCTCCATCAACATCTTCACAAGGACCATCTCCTCTCAAACCCTAGTTCATCTCTTGTATCCAATTCTTGTCTCTAAGTCTGGCATTGGTACCTGTAGGTTGCTAGTAGTGTTGATTACTCCTTGTAGTTGATGCTAGTTGGTTTATTTGGTGGAAGATCATATGTTCATATCCTATATGCATATTAATACTCCTCTGATTATGAACATGAATATGCTTTGTGAGTAGGTACGTTTGTTCCTGAGGACATGGGAGAAGTCTTGCTATTAGTAGTCATGTGAATTTGGTATTCGTTCGATATTTTGATGAGATGTATGTGGTCTATCCTCTAGTGGTGTTATGTGAACGTCGACTACATGACACTTCACCATTATTTGGGCCTAGAGGAAGGCATTGGGAAGTAATAAGTAGATGATGGGTTTCTAGAGTGACAGAAGCTTAAACCCGAGTTTATGCGTTGCTTCGTAAGGGGCTCATTTGGATCCATATGTTTCATGCTATGGTTAGGTTTACCTTAATACTTCTTTTGTAGTTGCGGATGCTTTCAATAGGGGTTAATCATAAGTGGGATGCTTGTTCAAGTAAGAACAGCACCCAAGCACTGGTCCACCCACATATCAAATTATCAAAGTACCGAACGCGAATCATCTGAACATGATGAAAACTAGCTTGACGATAATTCCCATGTGTCCTCGGGAGCGTTTTCCTTCATATAAGAAATTGTCCAGGCTTGTCCTTTTCTACAAAAAGGATTGGGCCACCTTGCTGCACTTTATTTACTTTTGTTACTTGTTTCTCGTTACCAATTATCTTATCACAAAACTATCTGTTACCGATAATTTCAGTGCTTGCAGAAAATACCTTGCTGAAAACTGTTTATCATTTCCTTCTGCTCCTCATTGGGTTCGACACTCTTACTTATCGAAAGGACTACGATAGATCCCCTATACTTGTGGGTCATCAAGCACCACATTGCACAATATAACATACTCATAATAGAAGATCAGACAGTTAACCAAACCAAGCATGCTTCACAACTTGGAAAATTGCACCCTGAAGAATTGAACATCACATTTGCAGAATTGAACCAAATAGTTAACTGAACACCACATTGCACGACATATAGAACATATACTCCACAGCAGAAGATTGCATGGTAAAAGTAGATAGCACAATTCACTAGAATTTGTTAAGGAAAGGCAGTAGCTAGCAAACTGAACATGGGTCCTTATAGTGACCTAATAAGACAAGCTACTCCCCATTGTCGGAGATATCAATGACGATTGGCTCCTTGGACATGGAAGAGGGCGAGGCCTCCACATCGTGGGTGCCCTCGTCATAGAGGTGAGTTGCCTGAGCCGCTCCGGGCACCAACCTGCTGGCTCTCGATATGAGGTAAGCACGTGCATGCTGAGAAAACACCTCGTAGTCTTCATCGAAGGCACCGACGGTGGCCTCAAGAAAACGCCATGAACTGTCATTTAAAGTTGCCAACCGCGTCACGGCGTCGGCGCGCGAGGCATTGATGGTGGCCTCGACGGCGAGGTGCTCCTCCAAGATCTGGGTGTCGGCACGAATGGTAGCCATCACGACCTCATCCGCGCGTGCGGCCACGATTTGCTTCTCCGCTGCCAAATGCTCCTTGAGATCCTGGCTATACTGCGTGCACCATGGCTTAGGGCGGCGCTTATTTGGTGGAGGGGTTGGTGATTTGGGTGGAAGGTGTCGCGCTCGCGCCGGCGGTTGGGGCATGTGGCATGTGGAAGGAGGAGGAGGATGGGGGTCGGGTGTGGATTACCTGCCTAGATAGACGAGGCCGAGCAGCGTGAAGGAGGGTTGCCGGCGAGGAGGCAGCGCTGCAAGCAAGGAGTGAAGGTTTCAACTTGGAAAGGAAGGCGCAAATAGGGGAAATGTGGCTTTTGGTAAGGGGAGGGGCGAGGGTGTAGATATTTACGCGGAAGCCGAAAATTTGGAATCGCTTCAGCAAAAAAACTAGCGCACAAAGTGTCATCAGACACGGTCCCTTATTCAGAGCGGGTTGTGGACCATAGCCGTCGCATCTTCTCGTGTAAGCCGTATGCGTACTATACTCCGACAGTGCTCCAAGATATTTTGTGCTGCATCTCACACGGTTGGTTATAATAAACTGTGTGGGATCTACTTGATTTTTCTTCTTGATTTGAATTACATAATGGGGTCACAGCGGCCATGGACGGTGTTTGAATTGCTAGACCTTTTATCTGTAGTGAACATGCAACTATATGTGTGTCATAAAAGAATTGGAATTATTCAGGGTTCGTTTGGACATTTTTATGCATTAAGTGAGTTTTCAATGCATTTATGTGCATAATTCAAATTTGAACTACATGCACATGCTCCAGTGCATATAAATTGGTTGCAAAATCAAATCTTTATCCTTGGGTTCATGCTTAGGTCACATGCAAGAAATGGGAATGAATGTCAAACACCCTGCCACCGTCACTCGACCGCAAACATTGAGATACCTGGTTTTTTAAATTCTAGCAAATCCAAAGCTCGTCTGAAATTCATGAAACTTGGCGTGCTATCATGGAGTGGCATCAACATGCCATGGTAATTTTTTTGTCCCATTTGGGTCAGGTTTGGGGATATGCTTCTCACAAACCAGAGCTTCTCACAACAAGCCTGATGGTATCGGTAGGGAACGTCCCACCTTTGGGGACGAAATGATATCCATTGCCTCTTATTGCTTTCAAAGAAATTCTCGTGTCAACATAGAACAAGAGGAGTGTTGTGTCAATTTTTGGGATTTTTCGGGGTTCGTTTGGACATTTTTATGCATTAATTGAGTTTTCAATGCATTTATGTGCATAATTCAAATTTGAACTACATGCACATGCTCTAATGTATATAAATTGGTTGAAAAATCAAATATGTGCCCTTGGTTGCATGCTTAGGTCCCATGCAAGAAATGAGAATGAATGTCAAACACCCTGCCACGGTCACTCGGCCGCAAACATTCAGATACCTGGTTTTAAAATTCTAGAAAATCCAAAGCTCATCTGAAATTCATGAAACTTGGCGTGCTATCATGGAGCGGCATCATAATGCCATGGTAAATTTTTTGTCCCATTTGGGTCAGGTTTGGGGATATGCTTCTCACAAACCAGAGCTTCTCACAACAAGCCTGATGGTTTCGGTACGGAACGTCCCACCTTTGGGGACGAAACGATATCCATTGCCTCTTATTGCTTTCAAATTTTTTCTCGTGTCAACATAGAACAACAGGAGTGTTGTGTCAACTTTTGGGATCTTTCAGGGTTCGTTTGAACATTTTTATGCATTAATTGAGTTTTCAATGCATTTATGTGCATAATTCAAATTTGAACTGCATGCACATGCTCTAATGCATATAAATTGGTTGAAAAATCAAATATGTGCCCTTGGTTGCATGCTTAGGTCCCATGCAAGAAATGGGAATGAATGTCAAACACCCTGCCACGGTCACTCGGCCGCAAACATTGAGATACCTGGTTTTTAAATTCTAGTAAATCCAAAGCTCATCTGAAATTCATGAAACTTGGCATGCTATCATGGAGCGGCATCAACATGCCGTGGTAATTTTGTTGTCCCATTTGGGTTAGGTTTGGGGATATGCTTCTCACAAACCAGAGCATCTCACAACAAGCCTGATGGTTTCAGTAGGGAACGTCCCACCTTTGGGGACGAAACGATATTCATTGCCTCGTATTGCTTTCAAAAAATTTCTCGTGTCAACATAGAACAACAAGAGTGTTGTGTCAATTTTTGGGATTTTTCGGCGTTCGTTTGGACATTTTTATGCATTAATTGAGTTTTCAATGCATCTATGTGCATAATTCAAATTTGAACTACATGCACATGCTCTAATGCATATAAATTGGTTGAAAAATCAAATCTGTGTCCTCGGGTGCATGCTTAGGTCCCATGAAAGAAATGGGAATGAATTTCAAAAACCAGGGCACCGTTGTTTGTTGGCAAAATGTTGAGATACTTTGTTTCTAAATTCTAGTGAATCCAAAACTTGTCTGAAATTCATGAAACTTGGCATGCTATCATGGAATGGCACCTGACATGTTGTGGTATTTTTCGTGTCCATTTTGAGAGAAGGCGCACTCGAATAACAGCCAACAAAGGCATTTTGAAAAAATAGCTGCCACTTTAATATCTCAAACGTTTGTATAATTCAAATCGTGTGCGTTCTGTTAACCATTCATGTGACTCCACGTGTCTTCGTTTTAATGGCTATAGGAGGTGCCGTGCAGACAGCTGCTTGACCTGACTGAACGGGAGGCATGCGAGCAGAGTCCAATGCGCAGGCTGACCGAGAGGCGTGCAAGCTGTCCTCCAATGCGTAGGTTCACTAGGAAGCGTGCGAGTTGTATGCTGCGTAGGCTCACTGGGAAGCAAGCCCTTTGACTTCCATGGCCGCCCGCCTTCCTCTCCATTAATGGCGCCCGAGCCGCTGTTTAATATGGGCGGCCTTATTGTTCGCCTCCCATTCCCCTCCCTCCCGCAGACCTCCACCAATGCCATGGCGCAGAATGATCATCTGCCACTAGTCTTCAAGTTTGGTGAAGTCGACTCTGAGCCGGAGGATATAGAAAATAAGGAGGAATGGGGCCTCATGGACATGGCCCAGAATGAGCTGGCCGCGGCGGTTGCTGCCCCCGCTCCCATCCCATCTCCCATCCCCGTGCCCGCGCCAGAGACCATCCCGGTAGCATTGATGTGCTGGTCGCCGAGCACTATCGCAGAGCTGGAAACCGCGGACGACAGTGAGGTCTCCGCAGACCCGCGCGAGCTCGTGTACATGCCAGCTCCAGCGCCCATGCCCGTGACCGTGCACGCCCCTCCACCCTCCGTGGCGCTGGCCCCCGTGCGTTTGGCTGCACCCGTCGCGCCCGTGCCCCTGCCTGTGCGCGCCCCTCCACCCACCGCGGTGCCGGTCCCCATGCGTTTGGCTGCACCCGCCGCGCCCATGCCCGTGCGCGCACCCCCCTCAGCGGCATGGGACGCTGCCATCGGTGCCAGTTGTCGTCCTCCCGCGCCCCGCCCGTCGATCGCGCGACGACATGATGTTTGATTTACAAGTGAAGAACATTTTGTGCTGCCTTGAAGACTTCAACAACGGCAATGGCAACGAGAAAGACGGCGCGGCCGCCTCTGCGGAAATAGTTTTTTTGGGGTTTAATACTGTATCTCGAATTCTCGATCATATGAATATAAATTCGCAGCATGACTGAATGAAAGATATGGTTTGAACGAACTTGCGTTTTTCTCTCTTAATGTACAGACTTATCAAATGATTTTATTTTGAAAAAAATCATCAATGGTTTTTAATATAAAACACTCATCGCAAACGTTTTAGTTAGAACACCCGTATGCAAACCGACAGCTTCCCCAGGAAGCCAAGGGAAAATGTGCCGAGCAGGATTTCTGCAGCTCTTGATCGCAAACATTTTAGATAGAACACCCGTATGCAAAGTGAGAGCTATGGTTTTCCCTCGCAGTGCAGGATTGGTGCCTCCCTTCAACGCAAACAGTTGTTTTGGATGACCCGTGTGCAACCACGTAGAAACAATTGGGTAAGATTTGCATCTGTCATTTTGGGTATGTTGCCATTTTTCAAACTGGAAAGATTGACATTTGTTTATCTAGTAACATTGCCATTTGTCAACCTTGTAACACTGTGATTTGTCAAAATTTGCAGCTAAAAATCACTAGCACTATCTATTTTTTGCAACTAAAATCACTAGCACTGCTCATATGGACACCACTAGCAAGAGTGAGTTAATGGACACATATGCAAATGTACCATTGATTACATACAACAAGTCATCCACCCACATCGACAACGAGGATACACGTTGGATTATAGATCATGTCCAACAAAACATTCTAGTAAAGTTTTTCTCACACAACAAATAACAAAGCAATGAAATGAACTTCAGCTCAACCACTCGTCGGCGTTGGAAACGCTTGCTTTGAACCAGAAGTGATTCTCTGGGAAGGGCCAGCTACTGTCAATCTCGAGACCAACGCAGGACTGATCATCCAGGCTGAACTGGCATATGTCAGCACCCATATTGTGATGGTAGGGAAGCATAGTAATGACCGATGTATAGATACAGTTGCTTCTCATAAATGGTAGTAACGTTGTGTCAACAGCAGCTGGATCGCCTTTCACCATCATCGGATAGTTTTGTCCAGGGAAGAGCGAGTTTCCTCCAAGACTTTCAATACTGAACCAAGGAGAAGGTGTTGGCGCTAGTACACTAGTATCCATCCCGAATACCCTGCAACGGATGTTGGAATAGGTCCGGAGAGTGCGCCCATGCGAGACAACACCTGCTTCCTTAGTAACATCAGCAGTGCCCTGTATACAGACAAGAAGAGGTGATCCATTGGAATAAGTTACCAGCGCCACTGAGTATATGGGTCCTGCTCGTCCTCATGCTCGTGATCATCAGCATCGTCATCTCCCCCTTGGTTATAAAAATTGTCAAGTATAGGTGGTGGAATGTTCATAGGACCTTGGAAACACAAGAAGGTTAATTAGTAAAGGGAAACTAGCTAACCCGCATGCATGTGGATGAAACAATTATAATTACAGTGGAAGACAAACGTACCGAAAGCATCAGGATTCCATGCAAAAACAGTGCCACCAGTGGTGGCAGCAAACACAAGACCCTCGTATTGAATTGCATCACAGTACTCATCCATGTACAGAAATTGATTTTTGAGCAATATCCATCGAGGCATGGAAGTAAGGACGGCAACAATCTTGTCGAAGATAGCAACAACTTCATAGTTCGTGTAATCCCAAGAGCGGTTGGGAACTCGACAAATTGCTATCTTCCATAGACGACAGTCACCATGATCGTATTTGAACTCACGTAGAATACTGGTGTACTCAACCTCTGGGCAGTCTGAGATTTTTGGAAGTGGAACCCGGTGAAGAGTGTACACATTCACAAGTTCCCACTCGCAGTTGTAGCAAATATAAACAACCCAATCTCCATTTGCGCCTGCCCAAGCCTTGCCCTCAAGCGATGGCATCTTAACATCACACGTATCATTATCAAGCGGCATCAACTTGCACAAGGCGAGGCTTCCGTCGTCCGCTCGCCAGTCAGCAGGGTCACGGCGAAGAAGATAGGGGACATCAAACTGCTCCTGTACCCTTGGGTTCCTTGTAATGAAGTTATTAGTTGAGTCGAGAATGGTCTTGAATGAACCTGCCAAGCTAGCCGAGGCGATGACGTCGCACCGATCAATGAGTTCCTCCACCAACTCATTGATACGTCTCCAATGTATCTATAATTTTTGATTGTTCCATGCTATTATATTATTTGTTTTGGATGTTTAACGGTCTTTATTATACACTTTTATATTATTTTTGGGATTAACCTATTAACCGAAGGCCCGGTGCAAATTGCTGTTTTTTTGCCTATTTCAGTGTTTCGCAGAAAAGGAATATCAAACGGAATCCAAACGGAATGAAACCTTCACGAGGATCATTATTGGAACAAACGCAATCCAGGAGACTTGGAGTGGATGTAAAGGAAGCCACGAGGTGGCCACGAGGTAGGAGGGCGTGCCTAGGGGGGTAGGCGCACCCCCTCCCTCGTGGGCCCCTCGTGGCTCCACCGACCTACTTATTTCGCCTATATATACTCACATACCCCAAAAACATCCAGGAGCACCATGAAACCCTATTTCCACTGCCGCAACCTTCTGTACCCGTGAGATCCCATCTTGGGGCCTTTTTCGGCGCTCCGCCAGAGGGGGAATCGATCACGGAGGGCTTCTACATCAACAGCATAGCCTCTCCGATGATGTGTGAGTAGTTTACCACAGACCTTCGGGTCCATAGTTACTAGCTAGATGGCTTCTTTTCTCTCTTTGGATCTCAATACAAAGTTCTCCTCGATTCTCTTGGAGATCTATTCGATGTAATACTTTTTGCGGTGTGTTTGTCGAGATCCGATGAATTGTGGGTTTATGATCAAGATTATGTATGAACAATATTTGATTCTTCTCTGAATTCTTATATGCATGATTTGATATCTTTGCAAGTCTCTTCGAATTATCAGTTTGGTTTGGCCTACTAGATTGATCTTTCTTGCAATGGGAGAAGTGCTTAGCTTTGGGTTCAATCTTGCGGTGTCCTTTCCCAGTGACAGCAGGGGCAGCAAGGCACGTATTGTATTGTTGGCATCGAGGATAAAAAGATGGGGTTCATATCATATTGCTTGAGTCTATCCCTCTACATCATGTCATCTTGCCTAATGCGTTACTCTGTTCGTATGAACTTAATACTCTAGATGCATGCTGGATAGCGGTCGATGTGTGGAGTAATAGTAGTAGATGCAGAATTGTTTCGGTCTAATTGTCACGGACGGGATGCCTATATACATGATCATGCCTAGATATTCTCATAACTATGTGCTTTCTATCAATTGCTCGACAGTAATTTGTCCACCCACCGTAGAATTTGCTCTCTTGAGAGAAGCCACTAGTGAAACCTATGGCCCCCGGGTCTATTTTCCATCATATTAATCTCCCGTTAACTAGCTATTTTTGTCGCCGTTTATTTTGCAATCTTTACTTTTCAATCTATACCATAAAAATACCAAAAATATTTATCTTATTATCTTTATCAGATCTCACTTTTGCAAGTGGCCGTGAAGGGATTGACAACCCCTTTATCGCGTTGGTTGCAAGGTTCTTAATTGTTTGTGCAGGTACGAGGGATTTGCGTGTAGTCTCCTACTGGATTGATACCTTGGTTCTCAAAAACTAAGGGAAATACTTACGCTACTTTGCTGCATCACCCTTTCCTCTTCAAGGGAAAACCAACGCATGCTCAAGAGGTAGGAAGAAGGATTTCTGGCGCCGCTGCCGGGGAGATCTACGCACAAGTCAAGACATACCAAGTACCCATCACAAACTCTTATCGTTTGCCTCTCGTTTTCCTCTCCCCCACTTCACCCTTGCCGTTTTATTCGCACTTTTCCATTCACCTCTTTTCGCTTGCTTCTTGTGTGCTTGTGTGTTGGATCGTTTGTCACGATGGCTAAAGACAATACTAAATTGTGTGACTTTTCCAATACCAACAACAATGATTTTATTAGCACTCCGATTGCTCCTATTACCGATGCTGAATCTTGTGAAATTAATGCTGCTTTGTTGAATCTTGTCATGAAAGATCAATTTTCTAGCCTTCCTAGTGAAGATGCCGCTACCCATCTAAACAACTTTGTTGATTTGTGTGATATGCAAAACAAGAAAGATGTGGATAATGATATTGTTAAATTGAAGCTATTTCCGTTTTCACTTAGAGATCGTGCTAAAACTTGGTTCTCTTCTTTGCCTAAAAATAGTATCGATTCATGGAATAAGTGCAAAGATGCTTTTATCTCTAAGTATTTTCCTCCCGCTAAGATCATCTCTCTTAGAAACGATATCATGAATTTTAAGCAACTTGATCATGAGCATGTTGCACAAGCTTGGGAGAGGATGAAATTAATGATACGGAATTGCCCTACACATGGTTTGAATTTATGGATGATTATACAAAAAAATTATGCCAGATTGAATTTTGCTTCTAGAAATCTTTTAGATTCGGTCGCGGGAGGCACTTTTATGGAAATCACTTTAGGAGAAGCTACTAAACTCCTAGATAATATTATGGTTAATTATTCTCAATGGCACACCGAAAGGTTTACTAGTAAAAAGGTTCATGCAATTGAAGAGATTAATGTTTTGAGTGGAAAGATGGATGAACGTATGAATTTTTTTGCTAATAAGAGTGTTTCTTACGATCCTAATAATATGCCTTTGTCCACTTTGATTAAGAATAATAATGAATCTATGGATGTGAATTTTGTTGGTAGGAACAATTTTGGTAACAACGCGTATAGAGAAAACTTTAATTCTAGGCCGTTCCCTAGTAATTCCTCTAATAATTATGGTAATTCCTAAAACAACTCTTATGGAAACTTTAATAAGATACCATCTGATTTTGAGACTAGTGTTAAATAATGTATGGTTTCGCAAAAGAATTTCAATGCTTTGCTTGAAGAAAAATTGCCTAAGATTGATGAGTTGGCTAGGAACGTGGATAGAATTTCTCTTGATGTTGATTCTTTGAAACTTAGATCTATTCCACCTAAGAATGATATCAATGAGTCTCTCAAAGCCATGAGAATTTCCATTGATGAGTGCAAAGAAAGAACCGCTAGGATGCGTGCTAAAAAAGATTGTTTTATGAAAGCGTGTTCTTCTAGTTTTCATGATAATAAGGATGAAGATCTAAAAGTGATTGATGTGTCTCCTATTAAATCTTTGTTTTCTAATATGAATCTTGATAATGATGCGACTGGAGATGAGTCAACTTTAGTTAGAAGTCGTCCCAATGATTCAGAGTTTTTAGATCATGATGCAAAAATTGGTAAAAGTGGGATTGAAGAGGTCAAAACTTTACATAGCAATGAACCCACTATTTTGGATTTCAAGGAATTTAATTATGATAATTTCTCTTTGATAGATTGTATTTCCTTGTTGCAATCCGTGTTAAATTCTCCTCATGGTTATAGTCAAAATAAAGCTTTTACCAAACATATCGTTGATGCTTTAATGCAATCTTATGAAGAAAAACTTGAATTAGAAGTCTCTATCCCTAGAAAACTTTATGATGAGTGGGAACCTACTATTAAAATTAAGATTAAAGATCATGAATGCTATGCTTTGTGTGATTTGGGTGCTAGTGTTTCCACGATTCCAAAAACTTTGTGTGATGTGTTAGGTTTCCGTGAATTTGATGATTGTTCTTTGAACTTGCATCTTGCGGATTCCACCATTAAGAAACCTATGGGAAGGATATATGATGTTCTTATTGTTGCAAATAGGAATTATGTGCCCGTAGATTTCATTGTTCTTGATATAGATTGCAATCCTACATGTCCTATTCTTGGTAGACCTTTCCTTAGAACGATTGGTGCAATTATTGATATGAAAGAAGGAAATATTCGATTCCAATTTCCGTTAAGGAAGGGCATGGAACACTTTCCTAGGAAGAAAACTAAATTACCTTATGAATCTATTGGGAGAGCCACTTATGATTTGCATGCCAAAGACGATAATACCGAGATCTATTCTTGTTTTTATGCCTAGCTAGGGGCGTTAAACGATAGCGCTTGTTGGGAGGCAACCCAATTTTATTTTTGTTCCTTGCTTTTTTCCTGTTTATTAATAAATAATTCATCTAGCCTCTGGTTAGATGTGGTTTTATGTTTTAATTAGTGTTTGTGCCAAGTAAAACCTATAGGATCTTCTTTTGTGATAGTTATTATATCTTGCTGGAAAAGACAGAAACTTTATGCTCACGAAAACAATTGTTAAAAATCACCAGAAAGTGAAAAAATACTGATTCTAATTGCAGTAGATCAATAAAAGAATTATCTAGGTCGTCCTATTTTGGTAGATTTTTCTGAGTTCCAGAAGTATACGTTTGATACAGATTACTACAGACTGTTCTGTTTTTGACAGATTCTGTTTTTCGTGTGTTGTTTTCTTATTTTGATGAATCTATGGCTAGTATCGGGGGGTATGAACCATAGAGAAGTTGGAATACACTAGGTTTAACACCAATATAAATAAAGAATGAGTTCATTACAGTACCTTAAAGTGGTGGTTTGTTTTCTTACACTAACGGAGCTCATGAGATTTTCTGTTTAAGTTTTTTGTTGTGAAGTTTTCAAGTTTTTGGGTAAAGATTTGATGGATTTTGGAATAAGGAGTGGCAAGAGCCTAAGCTTGGGGATGCACAAGGCATCCCAAGGTAAAATTCAAGGACAACCAAAAGCCTAAGCTTGGGAATGCCCCGGAAGGCATCCCCTCTTTCGTCTTCGTCTATCGGTAACTTTACTTGAGGCTATATTTTTATTCACCACATGATATGTGTTTTGCTTGGAGCGTCTTGTATGATTTGAGTCTTTGCTTTTTAGTCTACCACAATCATCCTTGCTGTACACACCTTTTGGATAGACACACATGATTCGGAATTTATTAGAACACTCTATGTGCTTCACTTATATGTTTTGAGCTAGATAATTTTGCTCTAGTGCTTCACTTATATCTTTTAGAGCACGGTGGTGGTTTTATTTTATAGAAATTATTGATCTCTCATGCTTCACTTATATTATTTTTAGAGTCCTTTAGAACAGCATGGTAATTTGCTTTGGCTATAAAATTATCCTAATATGATAGGCATCCAAGATGGGTATAATAAAAACTTTCATATAGAGCGCATTGAATACTATGAGAAGTTTGATACTTGATGATTGTTTTGAGATATGAAGATGGTAATATTAAAGTTGTGCTAGTTGAGTAATTGTGAATTTGAGAAATACTTGTGTTGAAGTTTGCAAGCCCAGTAGCATGCACGTATGGTAACCGTTGTGTGACAAATTTGAAACATGAGGTGTTCTTTGATTGTCATCCTTATGAGTGGCGGTCGGGGACGAGCGATGGTCTTTTCCTACCAATCTATCCCCCTAGGAGCCTGCACATAATGCTTTGTTTTTGATGACTTGTAGATTTTTGCAATAAGTATGTGAGTTCTTTATGACTAATATTGAGTCCATGGATTATACGCACTCTCACCTTTCCATCATTGCTAGCCTCTTCGGTACCGTGCATTGCCCTTTCTCACCATGAGAGTTGGTGCAAACTTCGCCGGTGCATCCAAACCCTGTGATATGATACGCTCTATCACACATAAACCTCCTTATATCTTCGTCAAAACAGCCACCATACCTACCTATTATGGCATTTCCATAGCCATTCCGAGATATATTGCCATGCAACTTTCCACCGTTTCGTTTATTATGACATGCTTCATCATTGTCATATTGCCTTGCATGATCATGTAGTTCACATCGTATTTGTGGCAAAGCCACCATGCATAATTTATCATACATGTCGCTCTTGATTCATTGCCCATCCCGGTGCACCGCCGGAGGCACTCATATAGAGTCATATTTTGTTCTAGTATCGAGTTGTAATCATTGAGTTGTAAATAAATAGAAGTGTGATGATCATCATTAATAGAGCATCATCCCATAAAAAAGGCCAAAAAAAGGAAAGGCCAAATAAAAAAATAAAAAAAGAAAGGCCAAATATAAAAAAAGGCCCCAAAAAAGGAAAAAGAAGGGACAATGCTACTATCCTTTTTCCACACTTGTGTTTCAAAGTAGCACCATGATCTTCATGATAGAGAGTCTCTTATTTTGTCACTTTCATATACTAGTGGGAATTTTTCATTATAGAACTTGGCTTGTATATTCCAACAATGGGCTTCCTCAAATGCCCTAGGTCTTTGTGAGCAAGCAAGTTGGATGCAGACCCACTTAGTTTCTTTTGTTGAGCTTTCATACATTTATAGCTCTAGTGCATCCGTTGCATGGCAATCCCTACTCCTTGCATTGACATCAATTGATGGGCATCTCCCTAGCCCGTTGATTAGCCGCATCAATGTGAGACTTTCTCCTTTTTTGTCTTCTCCACACAACCCCCATCATTATATTCTATTCCACCCATAGTGCTATGTCCATGGCTCACGCTCATGTATTGCGTGAAAGTTGAAAAGGTTTGAGAAATACTAAAGTATGAAACAATTGCTTGGCTTCTCTTCGGGGTTGTGCATGATGAGAGCATTTTTGTGTGACGAAAATGAAGCATGGCCAATGTCGGATTTCGGGTTCCGGCAAAACCCTTAAGGTTCGAACACTGGGGTGCGCGCGAAGATCTTCCCCTCACCGATAACGCCCTCACAGACTTCGCGATCTCTAGGCTAGGCACGACAAACTCACAACACACGAGACACAAGATTTATACTGGTTCGGGCCACCGTTGTGGTGTAATACCCTACTCCAGAGTGGAGGTGGTGGATTGCCTCTTGGGCTGAGGATGAACAGTACAAGGGGAAGAACAACCTCCTGAGGAGAGGTGCTCTTGTGCTCTTGTGAGTGGGTGTGCGGTTGAGGATCCGATCCCTTTTCTACTGTGGTGGCTAGTCCTATTTATAGAGGCCCTGGTCCTCTTCCCAAATATTGAGCAGGAAGGGATGCTTTGAAAGGGGACAGCTAGTACAGCTTATCCTAACAAAGGTAGTCTTCGCCTGCCAAAGGCTCTGGTGGTGACACCGTCTTGGGCTCCACGGTGACCTCCATCTTGCCGTCTTGCTGGTCTTTGTCTCGTTGCACCGATATGGAAACCTTTGCCTGACGCCTAGGTACTCCTCGCCTGCGCTTGCCTCCTTATGACCAAAGAGGAAACAAGGACACTATGTGTGCTAGCGCCCGCCTGGTCTCGATCGTCGTGGCTTGCGTCATTGGAACCTCGCGAGGTTTGCCTTGCCTTGATCTCTCCGCTCCTCGGGAGCCAGCCTGGTGAGGCCGCTCCCGAGGAGGTCTTGCGTCGTCCGCCTCGCGAGGCTTGGCCCCTCACGAGGGTCTTGAGTGCTCGCTGTTGTAGATGGGCCATACGGGCCCGCTTGTGGAGCCACGCTGTGGGCCGCAGGCAGGTAAGTCTGGGGACCCCCATTCCCAGAACACCGACAGTAGCCCCCGGGCCCAAGGGGCGCTCGGACTTGGCTTCAAGGCGAAGCCAAAGGGCAAGTGCGGAACGCCGCGGGCCCCAACAGCCTGTGGCCTTGGTCGACGCGTGGCGGTTGATTGGACGTGGGAGTCTCCGCTTCCCCACGCTGCCTCGGCAACTGCCCGACTGACAAAAGGCTGGTGTGGGCAACGCTAGCTCTCATTGCTTCCTTCCGTCTTGCTCCAGACCCCCTTTCTCTCCCCTTGCTCTTGAAATCTCCATATCTGCTCCCATCCCCTTCTGCATCGGCGACCAATGGCGCCCGGGAAGGTGAAGCCTGCCTCGTCGCCGGCTTGGTACGAGCCAGCCCTCGACGCGCCCAACGTCTCGAAGAAGAGATTCACTACAACCCGCCTGCTGACGGCGGGGGGAAGCAACGAGAGGGGGGAGACTGAGATCCGGGCCGGCTCCACCGTGCCGGAGCCCGAGGGAAGCACCTTCTTGCCCTTCTTCACGAGCAGCATTGCCGCGGGGCTGGTTCCCCCTTTCTTCAACTTCTTCTATGAGGTCCTCGGCCACTATGGGCTGCAGGCGCTGCATCTTCATCCCAACTCTATCCTTCTCTTGTCGATCTTCGCCTACTACTGCGAGGCGTACCTCGGTGTGATGCCGTCCATGGCTCTTCTATGTCACTTCTTCTTCCTCCGCGTCAAAGACGGTCATACCTCCGGGTGTGCCAACTTCATTGCGGCGGCAAGGCCAACTCAATCTCGAAGACTAGGAAGAAGGCCGAGGGCTTCAGGAGCAAGTGGGTCATGATGGACGCCAAGTGCGCCCACCCACGCTTGGTGCTGCCAACGGAGATGCCCCAGTCCGACAAGGGGTGGTCTTGCGCGAAGCTCACTGATGAGTGGGCGTCATCGGTGCTGGAGCAGATGAACGCCGACCTGAAGCCGGGCAATGCGAAGGCGGCAAAGGTGACATGGGCCATGCTCCTGAGGGAATTCCTAATGCTGTGTGTGGCTCCACTTCAGGCGCGCACGCGCCCCTTGTGGAGGCTTGCGGACGAGGAGTACAAGGTTCGCATGAGTCCGGAAGCCCTGCCTGACGGTGAGCTGGCTGCGACTCTCCGCCTCCTGGTTGGGGATGACCAAGAGTACCCGCCAAGTGTCTTCGTTCCCTTGTTCCGCCGCAAGGACGGGGTGCAGGTTGTGGCTGCCAGGCCGACCTTCGACGGACGCGGGCTGGTGCCGTCGGCACCCACTAGGGTCCCTGTGGCACCAACGCCGGTGGAGCTGTCTTCCGATGAGTCCCACGGGGAGGAAGAAGAGGGGGACGAGGAGCATGACTCGGAGGTGACCCCTGAAGGGATGGCGGAGACCTCCTCCTTGATCAAGGCCGACATCCTCCGCACCCTGCCAGACGACGACGAGGCCGACGCCCGCCAAGAGAAGGGAGAGCCACCCGTGATCCCGACGAGGGACCGGTCGGCACTGATCACCTGAGATGCTGCTTCCATTCTGACGCCGCCAGGAGCTACTTCCGGTCCCTCCGCTGGTCCGTCTTCTGCTCCCGGAGCCCGCGCGCCCGCGCCTCAAGCTTCGAGGCTCTCAGGCTTCAAGCTCAGCAAGCGGAGGGTGGACTACGCCGCGGTAGACCAATAAGTGCCCGCGCTTTGCCTTGTTCTTGCTTATGCTGCTGCCTCTTGATGTTCATCGTTGGTTGGTTAGGCCGCCGCCTGCGGCGAAGAAGAGGAAGGGTGCAGCGACCCCGCCCGGGGTAGAGCCATCTGCAGCAGTCGCGCCCCCCTCCGCGAAGAAAGGGAGTGATGGAACTTGCACTTCTCTGGCCCGTACGTCCTCGCGAGGCCTGGAGGAGCATCCTCGTGAGGGGTCAGCCCCCGCAGCCCTGCTGGCTCCGGAGGCGTTGGTGTCTGGCCCAGCCGCTCGGGTCACGAAAGCTTAGGAGCCCCCGGTCTCCCAGGCCCTGGTGACGATGTCGTCTCCTCCTCCTGCTGCGCCACTGCTTCCAGGCCCTTCTGTCTCCCCTGATATTTTGGAGCGTGCTCTTCTTGAGATGCCCCGGCTACGAGAGGTTCTCCAAGGCCCCGACCGCCACCTAGCTGCCGGTCGCCTGGAGCTGGTCTCCGGCTGGCTTTACTCTGACACGTCGGCTCGAGCGATGCTGAGCCAGGCCGCGGCGACCTCCGAGAAGGAGAGGCAGGCCGCCATCCAAGCCGCGGCCGCTTGCAAAGTTGCGCTGAAGGATGCCGAGATCGCCCAGGATCGCTGCCGTGCGCTAGAGGCCGAGCTGAAGGATCTGCATGACCTGCGCGCGGAAGAAGCTCGTGGCCGCCAGACGGGGAGGAGAAGATGAAGGCCCGGGAGGATGCCATCAAGGATTGCGACGCTGAACTGGGAGAGTTGGCGAAGGCGCAGGCCACGGAACGTAACCGGCTGGAGGAGCTCGAGCGGAAGGTGGAGGCGGAGAAGGCCGATCTTGGCGCCAAGGCGAAGGTCCTGACCGAGGACCGCGCGGCCTTCACGCTCCTCGAGAAAAAGTCTCGTGCGGCGCTGAAGGCGCTTTACGAGAAGGGCCTAGAGAGGCCGCTGACCACCGACGAGGATGGTCCCGCCCAGCTGCTTCCCTACTTGTTTGAAGCGCTCGAGGAGGTCGTGAGCGGCATTGGTCCCATGGCAGAGGAAGAAGCCCGCGTCCTTTCCTCGGCCGCGCTGACGCATGTCTTCAGCCACCTCCATCTTTGCGATCCCGCTGCCTACCTTGACGAGCTGCTGGAGCCTGTGGACGACGAGCGTTGTGCGGCCGCTGCCGCAGCCGTGAAGGGCCAGGTGGAAGCCCTACTGAAGAAGTTCCGCGGCTTCGCTGTCGCACCTTTGACCGGCGGTGCTACCGATCCTGCGGCTCCGACTGGCGGTACAGGCGAGGGCGATGCGACCAAGGAGGGAACACGCCTTGTGGGCGTCGGCGGTGCCCAGGGATGATTCGCTTGCGGCTGCTTTCCTGTTTCACTCCTGCAACACGCATCATGCCTCGTGGAGGTGTTTAAACTTGTGTTTGATATCTGGGAGAACAATATGTCTTGTAATATTTTCTTTGAGATTTTGTGGTTTTCTTCCTATTTGCTTTATGTTCTATGTCGGCAGAGCCTGGCCCCGCGCATACCTCAGCCGCTGTTGGGTCGTCCGGCGACCAGGACAAGACCAAGTTGTGAGGGGCTACGTGACCAGTTAGGCTCCTGAGTCGCGATGCTCAGGAGTCCCCCTTGACATGCAAACAGCTTATAGGAAGGGGACGCAGGAGTAGATTTAGTGTTCTACATCGGCAGGGCCCGGCCCCGCGCACACCTCAACTGCCATTGGGCCGACCGGAGACCAGGACGGAACCAAGGAGTGAGGGGCTACGTGACCAGTTAGGCTCCTGAGTCGTGATGCTCAGGAGTCCACCTTGACGTGCAAACAACCTTCATACCTTTGTCCTCGCCGAGGCTCGGCTCGGGAGGGTGCGCGACGACCAGGTCCGAGGGACCTGGCTGGGCGGCGTACGCCTGGGCGTGACCCAGGTGTAGCCCCTGTGCCCAGCCCCCTTGCGCGGCTCTCCCGAGGGGAGGCGTTGCGGTGAGGCTGGACACTGAGCTCAAGGGCTCCCTGAAGTTGATACGGCCGTGGGGACGCCCTCAGTTGTTTATCACCAGCGCGGAGCATAGTGCTTCCGCACTTGCACGGGCATAGCCGCTCCTCGGCAGTGTCGACGGCCAGCCCGGAGCATGGTGCTTCCACTGGTGCGTGGGAGGAGACTCCCTACTGCGGAGAGCCCCCGGGGCGTGTACAGCCCCGCCCTGACACGTGGCTTGCACGGCAGGGTTAGACGAGGTGTGTCTGGGCACTCGTGAGCCAGCGCGGGACTCACGAGGCCCTACCTCAAGGCGGGTTGCGCCTGGTCTTGATTTTTGTTTGCTGCGGTGGTCCTGCGAGGTGGTTAGGCAACCTGCGCCGAACGAATCTCCTGAGGTTATCGTGTGAGGAGGCCAAGAACCAACGGCCCCAGGAGGTGACGTAAACGGGACCGGACCTCCAGACAGAGCTCAGCCATTGGATTTATCGACGCTGCAGGGACGGGTCCGAGCATAGACGCCGTGCCTAACCTTTCTCACGAGAAGGGTCCTGAAGAAAGACGACCGGTCCATGGCTCCCGTGGTGGGTAAAAATCAAGCAGGTGATAGTCATAGATAGATTGAGCAAGGAAAGCAAACTGGCTCAAGTAAATGCAGGGGAGATACATGCCACTAGGTCAGGCCCGAGCGGCTTGGGGATGATGCAGCCCGTGGGGCGCCCCCAGCAAGGTAAGCTAAAGATGTAAAGGGATGCGTGCCACAGGGACGGACACACGTGGCCTGGGAATAACGCAGCCCATGGGGCGCTCCCAGCTAAATGCACATGGAAAATGTCACCTGGTTCCATCGTAGAAGGAGTGTAGGGGCAGCTGAAGATGCATGGTGCAAGGGTTGCTCCTCACGAGCCACCGTGGTCCTGAGCCTCGGGCGGCCCTGGGGGTCCAGGCGGTTCCTTGAGGACCGTCTCCATCTCCGCCAGGTGCCTGGCCTCCTGACCCGCCAGAATGCTCTGCAGGCTGTGCTGGAAGGCGGACGCCATGCTCGGCAGGCCAAAAGGCATGCGAACGTAGCTATGAGGTGGGCCCTTGCAGCATCCCATGCGCGAAGTCTAGAAGAGCTCCTGAGACGCGGCCCTGTTGAGCCCTGGGACGTTGATGTAGACGCGCAGCCCAGCATCCTCGCCTGGATGGGGAGCTGCACCCGGTGAGCGGCGGTCGTCGTGCATGGCTCTCGCGTCTTGCAGTTCCTGAGTGGTCTTGGCAATGAACTCCTGAGCATCGGGCATCCCTCGCCCTGCATCCTCCTGAGGGAGACGTGCTGCGAGGCACACCTCGAGGTGGTGCCCGAGTGCCTCCCTCGTGCCATTGGCAAGGTCTGAGGCCCTCCAGAAGAGAACCCCCGAGCCCTGCCCGAGGAGGGCGCCGGGCGCGCCTTCCTATGCGAGGGAGGGAGGCACCCCAGGTGCGGGCGCCGATCCTGACGAGGTACCACTTATGGCGCCGTTCCCCTGAGGTACGGCACGGAGTAGCTGCTTCTTCTTGGGGACGACCTCAGGAGGGTACTGAGCTACATTGTTGTCGGGGTCTTTGATTGATGCTGCTTGGAAGGCGCGCTCGAGGGAGCACACCGCATCTCTTTCCTCGCAGGGGACTGTGATGATCCCGCCGCTTCCTGGCATCTTGAGGACGTAGTACCCGTGGTGCGTCACTGCCATGAACTTGGCCAGGGCCGGGTACCCGAGGATGGCATTGTATGGCAGACGGATGTGAGCGACGTCGAAGTCGATGAGCTCGGTGCGGTAGTTGTTGCGTTCTCCGAAGGTGACGGGAAGGCGGACCTGCCCCAACGGCGTGGTGGAGCCGTCGGTCACTCCTGAGAAGGGCTTGGTAGGCTGAAGCTGATCGTATGGTACTTGAAGGCTGTCAAACATCTCGACGGACAGGACATTGAGCCCTGCGCCGCTGTCGATGAGGGTCTTGGTGACTTGCATGTTGCTGATGACGGGTGAATAAAGCATCGAGAGAGCACCAGCGGTTGCCGCGCATTTGAGCTGATCTGCCGAACTGAAGGTGATGGCGCACTTGGACCACATGAGCGGGCGCGTTGCCTCGAGCCTAGGGAGGACTGCGTTCACCTCGCGGGAAAACTGCTTGAATATGCGTTGAGAGGCTGGGGCTTGAGATCCACCCAAGATGCAGGCGATCGCGCGCGGCTCTTGGAAGCCCCCAGCCCCCTCGTCTTGATGGTGTTCATCGTTCCTTCTTTGTGGTGGAGGCAGCGGAGGAAGACTGGCGTTGCCCTGAGGGCAGTCCTCGTGAGGCTGATCCCTCCAGGCGCCCTCGCGAGGTTGGTCCTGCCAGCGGTCCTCATGAGGTTGGTCGCGCCACTCTTGGCGTGGGCCACGGTCGTCCCAGCGTCCTCCGCCACGTCCTCCTCCTCGGCCGTAGCCTCGGTCGTTGCGGTCGGGGCGCCGACTGAAGCGTCCGTCGCGAATGGCCCTTAGCTCTTGATAGTCATTGGTGTTGTGGCTGTGCATGTTTTGGAAGGCGCAGAACGGTCGGCTGCTCTTGGATGACTCGGACTGGTCTCTGCCGCGCTTCGTGTCTGGCTCTGCCGTGAGCACAGCCACTCCCTTGCGCTTCACGTCCTTGGCCTTGGCGTTCTTTTCCTCTGGATCGGCAGCTGGGAGCTCGAGGAGGGAAAGGCGCCCTTCCTCAGCCCTTGCGCACTTGGTCGCCAGGTTGAACAGCTCCAGGGACGTGCACAGCTCCTCATGGATGGCGAGCTCCTCCTTCATCTTGACATCGCGGACGCCATCAGAGAATGTCGAGATGATGGCCTCGTCCGTCACCTTGGGGATCTTGAGGCGAACGTTGTTGAAGCGCTGGATGTACTTCTGGAGGGTCTCTCCTGGTTGCTGCTTGACGCGGCGCAGGTCGCCTGCTGCCGGGGGTCGGTCGCGAGTGCCCTGGAAGTTGGCGACGAAGCGGTCGCACATCTCGTCCCAGGAGGAGATCGAGCCCGGAGGCAGGTTTAGGAGCCAGGAACGAGCGTCGTCCTTTAGTGCCATGGGGAACCAATTCGCCATGAAGTTCTCGTCACCGTTGGCCGCCTCGATGCTCAGCTCGTAGAGCTGCAAGAACTCCGTGGGGTCGGGGGTGCCGTCATAGCGAGGGGGCAGATCCGGCTTGAACTTGCCCAGCCAGGCGACGCTATGCAGTTCAGGGGTGAAGGCGTGACATCCTACCGTGGTCACCGGGGCCCGCCGTGGAGGCGGAGCTTGATCTTGGTGCCTGCGCGCTGCCACGGCAAGTGGTGCAAGGCCTTGCCGTGGCAAGCGATCCTGACGTGGCGGTGCGAGGAGCGGTGGAGCATTCTCTTGCGGTCGAGGGACTTCTCTACAGCTTCTTTCTTCACGCGTGGGTGCTTGGCGCGGCGGGTTGCACCGCGGGGCCGCATGTCTTGGCGCTAGGTCGTCGTCTTGGTGCGGAGGTGGTGGAGGTGCTCCGTGAGCTACGCCGCCCGTAGCTGGAGGTGGACGAGGCAGCTAGAGGGACGGTGCAGGGGAGCCCCTTGCGGCGCTGACGAGCTCGGCGATGTGGTCCAGCCAGTCTTCGTAGAGGTCGTCGACGGGGCGGTAACGCAGGAGCTCGTGCGCCATGAGTAGGGCAGCCCGTGCGTCCGTGGGAGCGCGACGAGCGTGAGACGACGAACCGGCGGGGGTCAGCGATGGAGTGGCGGTGCGACCGTCCCGCCGCATCGAGGGGTGCAGCGAGGATGCTTGCTGCTCGTTCCCCGCCGGGCCGGTGGCGGCATTGGCGGCGGGTGACGGAGAACGACGGGGAGGCCCGCCGACAGGAGCCGTCTGTGCGACGAGGGCGGCCCGGCTCTCAGCGCGGGCGCGACGAGCGTCCGACATGGTTGCGACGAAGCGATGGGACGCGAGTCAATGAAGGAAGAACTCCGGCACGCCCCTACCTGGCGTGCCAAATGTCGGATTCCGGGTTCCGGCAAAACCCTTAAGGTTCGAACTGGGGTGCGCGCGAAGATCTCCCCCTCACCGATCACGCCCTCACACACTTCGCGATCTCTAGGCTAGGCACAATGAACTCACAACACACGAGACACAAGATTTATACTAGTTCGGTCCACCGTTGTGGTGTAATACCCTACTCCAGTGTGGTGGTGGTGGATTGCCTCTTGGGCTGAGGATGAACAGTACAAGGGGAAGAACAGCCTCCTGAGGAGAGGTTCTCTTGTGCTCTTGTGAGTGGGTGTGCGGTTGAGGATCCGATCCCTTTTCTACTGTGGTGGCTAGTCCTATTTATAGAGGCCCTGGTCCTGTTCCCAAATATTGAGCGGGAAGGGATGCCACAATGGCCAATTTGAAAGGGGACAACTAGTACAGCTTATCCTGACAAAAGTAGTCTTCGCCTGAAAGGCTCTGGTGGTGACCTCAGTCTTGCCGTCTTGCTGGTCTTGGTCTCGTTGCACTGATATGGAAACCTTTGCGTGACGCCTCGGTACTCCTCGCATGCACTTGCCTCCTTAGCACCTAAGAGGAAACAAGGACACTGTGCGCGCTGGCGCTCGCCTGGGCTCGATCGTCATGGCTTGCGTCATTGGAACCTCACGAGGTTTGCCTTGCCTTGATCTCTCTGCCCCTCGCGAGCCAGCCTGGTGAGGCCGCTCCCGGGGAGGTCTTGCGTCGTCCGCCTCGCGAGGCTTGACCCCTCACGAGGGTCTTGAGTGCTCGCTGCTGAAGATGGGCCATACGGGCCCGCTTGTGGAGCCACGCCATGGGCCCCAGTCAGGCAAGTCTGGGGACCCCCGTTCCCAGAACGCCGGTAGCCAAACTATATGATTTTGTAGGGATGAGCTTTCTTTTGCTATGTTATTTTGAGAAGACATAATTGCTTAGTTAGTGTGCTCGAAGTATTATTATTTTTATGTCAATATTAAACTTTTATCTTGAATCTTTCGGATCTGAACATTCATGCCACAATAAAGAAAATTACATAGAAAATTATGTTAGGTAGCATTCCACAACAAAAATTCTATTTTTATCATTTACCTACTCGATGACGAGTAGGAATTAAGCTTGGGGATGCTTGATACGTCTCCAACGTATCTATAATTTTTCATTGTTCCATTCTATTATATTATTTGTTTTGGATGTTTAACGGGCTTTATTATGCACTTTTATATTATTTCTTGGGACTAACCTATTGACCGAAGGCCTAGTGCAAATTGCTGTTTTTTTGCCTATTTCAGTGTTTCGCAGAAAAGGAATATCAAACGGAATGAAACCTTCGCGAGGAACATTTTTGGAACAAACGCAATCCTAGAGACTTGGAGTGGACGTAAATGAAGCCACGAGGTGGCCACGAGGTAGGAGGGCGCGCCAACCACCCTCGTGGGCCCCTCGTAGCTCCACCGACCTTCTTCTTTCACCTATATATACTCATATACCCCAAAAACATCCAGGAGCACCACGAAACACTATTTCCACCGCCGCAACCTTCTGTACCTGTGAGATCCTATCTTTGGGCCTTTTCCAGCGCTCCGCCGGAGGGGAAATCGATTAGGAAAGGCTTCAACATCAACACCATAGCCTCTCCGATGATGTGTGAGTAGTTTACCACAGACCTTCGGGTCCATAGTTACTAGCTAGATGGCTTCTTTTCTCTCTTTGGATCTCAATACAAAGTTCTCCTCGATTCTCTTGGAGATCTATTCGATGTAATACTTTTTGCGGTGTGTTTGTCGAGATCCGATGAATTGTGGGTTTATGATAAAGATTATGTATGAACAATATTTGATTCTTCTCTGAATTCTTATATGCATGATTTGATATCTTTGCAAGTCTCTTCGAATTATCAGTTTGGTTTGGCCTACTAGATTGATCTTTCTTGCAATGGGAGAAGTGCTTAGCTTTGGGTTCAATCTTGCGGTGTCCTTTCCCAGTGACAGCAGGGGCAGCAAGGCACGTATTGTATTGTTGCCATCGAGGATAAAAAGATGGGGTTTATATCATATTGCTTGAGTTTCTCCCTCTACATCATGTCATCTTGCCTAATGCGTTACTCTGTTCTCATGAACTTAATACTCTAGATGCATGCTGGATAGCGGTCGATGTGTGGAGTAATAGTAGTAGATGCAGAATCGTTTCGGTCTACTTGTCACGGACGTGATGCC
This sequence comes from Triticum aestivum, assembly GCF_018294505.1. Classification (NCBI taxonomy): domain Eukaryota; kingdom Viridiplantae; phylum Streptophyta; class Magnoliopsida; order Poales; family Poaceae; genus Triticum; species Triticum aestivum. Next base: position 533,061,687 of record NC_057802.1, on the reverse strand, counting down.
TATATACATGATCATGCCTAGATATTCTCATAACTATGCGCTTTTCTATCAATTGCTCGACAGTAATTTGTTCACCTATCGTAGAATTTGCTATCTTGAGAGAAGCCACTAGTGAAACCTATGGCCCCGGGTCTATTTTCCATCATATTAATCTCCCGTCAACTAGCTATGTTTGTCGCCGTTTATTTTGCAATCTTTACTTTTCAAGCTATACCATAAAAATACCAAAAATATTTATCTTATTATCTTTATCAGATCTCACTTTTGCAAGTGGCCGTGAAGGGATTGCCAACCCCTTTATCGCTTTGGTTGCAAGGTTCTTAATTGTTTGTGCAGGTACGAGGGATTTGCGTGTAGTCTCCTACTGGATTGATACCTTTGTTCTCAAAAATTGAGGGAAATACTTACGCTACTTTGCTGCATCACCCTTTCCTCTTCAAGGGAAAAAACCTCACATGCTCAAGAGGTAGCAGTCATCTTTCAGATCGGGGCAAGAATAACGGGGTCGTTTCCGGCCTGTTCCCTCCATGGAGAAGATGATCGAACAATGGCAGAAGGAAGGGTGAAGGAAAATGGAGGGAGGAAGAGCGTGCGACAGCAGTTCTAAATCGAGAGGGAAAGGCGAAGAGGCGGTGGACGGTTGCCACAGTACAAGAAGAGGCTAGTAGGGAGTGAACCGTTGCCACAGAGGTCACCCACTGACGACAAGGCCGAGTGAACCGCATGCCGTATATCACACACACCTTGATATGGCTGATTGTTTCTTTTGTGTTGCCGAATCACAAACAGTTCATCCGAGTGAACCGTATGCTGTATATCGCACACACCTTCGTATGACTGCCTGTTTCTTTTGTGTTGCCTAATCACAAACAGTTCATCCGAGTGAACTGTATGATGTATATCACACACACCTTCATCTGGCTGCCCGTTTCTTTTGTTCCTCCTCATCGCAAACAGTTAATTGAACCCTATGCCCTACATCGCACACGCAACTAAAATCCGAACCGTGTTTGATGCATCCTCCATCGCATACGTTTTGCACCTTTTTTACGGGTTTTTTACACCACTGTTTCCGATTATTGCATCGCACACAGTTTCGTCGAAGGGTCTCTGATCGTAGTGTCGCGTTAGTAGCATCTTGCAGTAGTGCCTACATCCAACTGGATATATATGTCTGGATCTATCTATCACATGATGCTTGCCACTAGAGAGTAGATAGAGAGGAAAAAGGATAAACACTAATGACTCTTGCATAAAAGTAAATACATGAAAGTAAAGGCATGAAAGTAAAAGATAGGCCCTTTGCAGAGGGAAGGAGAGGTTGTCATGTGCTTTTTATTTTTTGATGTGCAAACTCTTAATGTAAATGTACCTCACTTTATATTTCCCCTTGTGATAGCAACCTTTACTATGCAGTCTGTCGTTTTTATTTCTTCACCATCACAAGATCGTACAAAGCTTACTTTCCCTTACAATAATAGAATATACATATTTATGGGCAATTTTTATTGCTTTTGCACCGATGACAACTTACTTGAAGGATCTTATTCAATCCCTAGGTAGATATAGTGGACTCTCATGACATGAAACTGGGTTTAAGGGTTTTGGATGCATAAGTAGTATCTCTACTTAGTGTGAATTTTTGGGCTAGTAAAAGATCCTAGACAAGCACCACACATTAGGAGATGCATAACAATATAACTTCTATGTGAATGTAAACAACTATAACTCATTACGTTGTCTTCCTTATCCAACGTCAACTAATTGATATAGAATACTTGATGGGGGCTCACAATCATAAAAGATGCCCAAGATAGTATATTTATATGTGAGACTTCTCTTCCTTATATTACTTTTTCATGGATTATACCTATGACCAATGCTATGCTTGTCAACTTCCAACAAATTTTACCAACTATACTTCTTTTATGAGAAGTCATTACCCCCCATGGGAGTAGCATATGATCTTTTATTCTTTTAATTTTAAATGCTAATATTGAAACAAGAAAGCAAAGCAAAACTCACCTACTCTTTACTATATATCTCGCACACGATTACATAGATGGATAGATCACTAAGCAAGCACTCGAAAATAGATCATACTAAAACTTTATTCTTCTAAATCACGAAATAACTAGGGATCGAGCTATGATAGATAATGATGATAAACGTGGTGGTGATACGATGCCGGCGCACCTCCCCCAAGCTTGGCACAAGCCAAGGGAAATGCCCATACCCGTGTACTCAAGTCTACTTCCTCGGTGATGATGGTGATGATGATGTGGTGGGTTTGTCCTTCATCTTAAGTTTTAGGATGCAATTTTCCTCCCTTAGCCTATTGACTTCTTGCTCAAGTTTCAATACCTTTTTACATAATGCATCCTTGCTTTCCTTTATTTGGGAGACTTGACTTCTTGAATTCCACATGCATATCCCCAGGTTGAGGTAAAGGAGCTTCATCTTATTCTGAGTCGGTGTTCCATGTTCTCTTCAGATCAACATCTCGTTCTTCTTCCGTGGACCAGCCATAAGGATCCACATCTCCATAGATCCTTGGGTTTGCAATGTAGTGGGAAACATAGCTCTCTCCATCTGAGTCTTGGGATGACATACTATTAGATCTGTTAGAAAAACAACACGAAATAGGAATAGAAGATATCCCTGCGATACAGACATACGATGGTCAAAACCTCAGGAAGTATATATAATGATTTTTTTCATGCAGGACAAGTAACATGGAAGAAAAACGGAGTCGGGAAAGTCCACGAGTGGGCCACAAACATTGGGAGCGCGCCCAAGGGTTGGGGTGCGCCCCTCGAGCTTGTCGCTCCCTCGTGCGCTTTTCAGACTATTTATTATTTTCCTAAATTTTTAAATATTCCAAAACAGACAGAAAGTACTTTTATGGAACTTTTGGAGTCGGTTTACTTACTGTACCACATACCTACCCCTTTTTCAAGGCTCTGGACCGTTCCAGAAGGTTTCCCTTATGTGTTCCTCCGGCGTCATAGTTTGGATAATATTAGTTTCAACATTAATGGGCGTACCTGGAATATAATGTTTAATCCTCAAGAACAAACATAACTACTCACAAAACATATTCATTCTCAAGATCAGAGGGGTATTGAATAGCATCAAGGATCTGAACATATGATCTTCCACCAAATAAACCAACAAGCATCAACTACAAGATGTAATCAACACTACTAGCGACCCACAGGTACCAATCCGAGGTTATGAGACAAAGATTGAATACAAGAGATGAACTAGGATTTGAGATGAGATGGTGCTAGGAAGGTGTTGATGAAGATTGGTCCTCCCACGATGAGAGGATCATTGATGATGATGATGGCTTTGATTTCCCCCTCCTGGAGGGAAGTTTCCCCGGCGAAATCTCTCTGCAGGAGAGCAAAAGTGCTCCTGCCCTGGTTCCGCCTCGAGACGGCGACGCTTCGTCCTGAAACCTCCCTTTTGATTTTTTTCTAGGGCAAATGGCGTCATATGGGATAAGATGGGCACCGGAGGGCTGCCAGGGGCATCACAAGCTCAGGAGGCGCGCACAGGGGGTGGGCACGCCCCTAGGCTTGTGGCTACCTGGTGGGTCCGCCTATGGTATTTATTTCGCCAATAATTTTAATATATTCCAAAATAATTCTTTGTCATTTTTAGCTCATTTGGAGATGTTTAGAAAAAGTGCCTCCGATGTAGCCCTTTCCGGTCCAGAATTCCGGCTGTCGGTGATCTCCGAACTTGCAAAATAAGAGAGACAAGGCATAAGAATTGTATTATAAAGTGAAATAACAGTCCATAATGCAATAAATATCAACATAAAAACATGATGCAAAATGGGCGTATCAAAAAGCAGTCCTGATATCGAACTGCTCAAGCTCAAGATCATGCATAGCAACAATACCGAAAAATGCACTAATGGAATTATGCCTCACAAGTGGAGAGAACACATCATTATAATCAATACCTGGTATCTGACTGAAGCACTTAGCCACTAACCTTGCCTTAAACCTTGCGGCTCTCTAGGAGACAAACCCTCATTTCTTTTGAAGATCTATTTGCAGCGAACGGTCTTCTTTTGTTTAGGCAAGTGCACAACATCCCTTGTGCCATTTTTCTCAAGTGACTGCATCTCTTCCTGCATAGCTACAATCCACTTCTCGCGATCACTGGAAACAACTGCTTCAGTGTATGTGGACGAATCATGGATGTTCTCGACCTATTCTGTACAACTAAAAGCATAACGAACGATGTCACACTCTTTAATTAGGCGTTTAGGTTTGTTAATGGCACTCTTTCTCCTGCCAGCTACAAGAGACTGAATTTGTCGCTGCAAAATAGGGGTGAGTGTTGCACATCATCATCATGAACCTCTTTATCTGGGGTATCAACAGAATCATTAACATGTGCATCTAGAGCAACATTATAATTATCAACAATTATATTTTCCTCCTCATCAACATGATCCACTTGCAGAGTAACTTGTTGTGGCTCTACATCAAAAGTATCTATGGACAGATCATCATGATACATAACAGATTCATTAAAAACAACACTCCTGCTCATGAAAACCTTATTAGTTTCAGGATTCCATAATCGGTATCCCTTTACTCCGGAACCATGACCAACAAACACACACTTAATAGCTTTAGGCTCAAGTTTTACATTATCAATGTGTGCATATACAGTGCAACTGAATACCCTCAACTTTGAATAATTAGCTAGTGTACTAGACCATACCTCAATGTGAGTTTTCTTATTAAGTGGAATGGATGGTGACCTATTGAGGAGGTAGCAGGCGGTCGAGGCTACTTCAGCCCAAAAAACTTTGCCCATGCGAGCATTGGACAACATGCAACAAGCTCTAGAGATGATGGTTCTATTCATGCACTTAGCCACACCATTCTGTTGAGGAGTGTACGGGACAGTGCGGTGTCTGACCATGCCCAAGTTTCTATAATAATTCTTAAAAGCTTTTGAACAAAATTCCATACCATAGTCAGTACGTAGTACTTTTACCTTCCTCTTAGTTTGCCTTTCTACCATAACTTTCCATTCCTTAAAGGCATCAAAAACATCATATTTATTTTTCAAAAAATACAGCCACACTTTTCTGGAGTTGTCGTCAATAATTGTAAGCATATAACGAGCACCAGCAAGCGAGGGTTTATGGGAAGGTCCGCACAAATCAGCATGTACGTAATCTAATATACCTTCTATGGTATGAACAGCAACATTGAACTTGACCCTCTTGTGCTTACCAAAAATGCAGTGCTCACAAAGCTCCAAATCACTTACATTGTAGCCATCCGGAAGTTCCTTCTTGGTCAATTCTGCCATGCCAGGTTTACTCATGTGCCCAAGGTGAATATGCCAAATATTAGTTTACTTGATTTATCAGAAGTAACAACAACAGAAGTAGTACCAGTAATAATTTTTCCTCTAAGAACATATAACTTACAAGAATTCATGTCACCTACCATATAAATGAGAGAACTTTCTGTTAATTTCAAAAATCCGCTTGAATCGGAGTGGTAATACCCTTTGATGTCAAGAGTACTCGGCGAGATGAGGTTTTTGGCCATGCCTGGTATGTGTCTCACATCTGTCAATGTACGTACCATGCCATCATGCGTCCAGATCTGAACAGAACAAATTCCCACAATCTCACGTGGGTTGTCATCTCCCATATGCGCAACATCTTCACTCTACACAAACTCATAAGTACTAAACCGATCTCCATTACAACATATATGAAACGAATAGGTGGAATCAAGTATCCATTCATCATGACACGAAGCACGGCCAGCAAAAATAATTAGAGCATCATCTGAATCAGACTTATTACAAGCTGTAACATTGATCTTACCATCACCTTCAGATCTGTTTTTAGGCTTCCACACACCGTTTCTTTTCTCCTTATTTTCCAACTTCCAACAATCATCAATAAGGTGATCCTGTTTCTTACAGTAACTGCAGAATTTATCCTTCCGAGATCCTCTAAACATCGAATGACCTCTATCGTCCTTGCTTTTATCTCTATTGTTGTTGTAGTACTTTTTCTTCTCAGGGCTACCTTGTACCTGCAAAGCTTCAATGATTCCTCATATTGAAACATATCTTTCATCCTTTCCTTCTGTTGAAGGGCCTCATATACATCCACAACAGTTAGTTTGTCACGGCTATATAATATGGTATCACGGAAATTAGCAAAGGTACTAGAAACGAGCATAAAAGTAGAAGACCTAAATCTTCATCATAATACTTTACCTCCATAGACTGCAAGTTAGACACGATCTCTGTCGTGGAATTGTCACGACAGATGTCCTAGTGTGAGGACTTAGTTGCGAGGCCAACACATCTATGTGGTAGCTTGAGAGGGGTTGAGCGGAATCAAGAGACACAACACACAAGACGAGGATTTAGTCAGCTTCGGGCCCCGGGAAACATCATCCGGTAATAACCCTACATGCTGTTTGTGGCTAGGTCTCATTATCATCACGAGGGAGTCGCCGTAAATCGGCTCTCCTAGTTGTGTCTAACCCTAGAGATTGTTTCTTCTTGCTTGTCCCTCTTTGGGGAGCCCTGCCCCTCCTTATATAAGTTGAAGGGGAGGGTTACATGTGGAGTCCTATTAGGATTAGGACTAGTCTACCTTCTAATACAAACCGGATACAAGTCCGGGTCTTAACTCCTTATAAGGTAAATATTCCTTATGCCTTTCCTTGTAAACCGGCCCACCATAGTATGAACCGGCCTTCTGGGCCTTGGGCCTTGTCATCCGTCTGGCCCGCCCGCCGGGTTACCAGTGAGTCGCCAAGTCCGGCCGGGTTATACTTCATGCCGGGTTACGCCGCGGGGTATATCCCCGACATTAGCCCCCGGTTTAATTTGGATTTATCGATGTTAAACTGATCTGCAACATAAACACAAGAACAAATTTGGCGGGTTGTGCTCCGGTTTAAATATTCTTATAAACCGGCACTTAATCATCCTTAACTCCTTATCATTTCTTCCTTCTGAAAAATCCAAGTCAATATACCAGCTTCATAATCAATTTGCTTGGAGAAGATATTTTGTAAATAAAGAATCCATTTGAATCAGCCTTCAATGCTCTGATTTGACAAAAATATTGGTCTTCAAATATTCAACTGATATCAGCTAGTTTGAAAATGTAGAACTTGCCGGTTTATCATTGCCAAAATTGTCGGGTTATAAAAACTGATGATCCCTGGTCATGACCGTTTATAGACACCGGGTTATGATTGTTGCCAATACCGGGTCACACAATTGATCTTCCTGATTTGCCCAAAACTGAGAATTTGAAGATGTTCCTCCTTTATATGCACATTACCTGTAGCCCCCAAGTCTTAAGAGGAGAACATAGTGATAGCTTAAGACTTGTTTCAATATAAATGTTGCAACCTTGAAGAAATCCAGATTGTTCATCTTAGTCACTAGTCACAACTGAATATTCTACATATGTAGCCCCCAAGTGTCGGTTGTTATGCAATAATGAGCATGGACTTTGAAAATATGATCATGTAGACTTTAACAGCAACGTGTAGCCTCCAAGGGCCGGCTTAGTAAGATAATACTGAGTTGGGAATTTATATATACTTTATTGAAAATAACATCATATGATGTAACTCCCATCATGGGGCTTGAACCCACGTCCACAAGGTTAAGAGCTTTGTGCTTTACCAACTGAGGAGTGGATCCTTCAATATAATGGATTAAGATTTGTGTACCTTGAATTGTTGACAGGAGCAATTCGTAGCCCCCAAGGGCCGGCTCATTACACTGTGATGAGTCGGGTCTTCAATACGGTGAGCAAAAAATGACTTTGCATTAGCCCCCAAGTGTCATGGTGCATGCTTGCAGCGACATCAGACTTGCATATTTGATGTAATCCCAACTTGAATAATGTAGCCCCCAAGTGCCGGGTCGTAAGCCTGCAGCGACTCGGGACTATTCCTTCAATTGTAGAATAAATCATATCCATTGATAATATAATAGCCATTGCGCTAAAGCGACTTTGAAAACCTTAATCATAATACTAGTTACTGATAACCATAATAAAATCCAGCCATGTTGGCTATTTGAAGATTTGGATAATATAATCCAATGATTTATGAGCACATGATTCCAATGGCGCAATCCAAATATATACTGGCGACTTATAATCCCAAGCCAGTCCGGGTTAATAAACACTGGATAATTTATCATCATACTGGCGACTTATAGTCGAAAGCCAGGCCGGGTTAATAAATGTCGGCGATTTATAATCATGCTTTATTCAACCTGTTTCTCCATACAACAAGTTTAAAGTGTCCTAGCGGTTTACCGCTGGACGGGTCATAATGCCCAACATATAACCCGGGTTTATAACCAAGGCTGCACTTAAGAATAATCAAATATGAAATATATCATACCTGTGACATTGAATCACATCGTTGGTATACCAACTTTTTGTAGTAAGGGTGATAACCCTAATCATGAGTACTGATAACTCCTTCCATATTGTGCCGGTTTACGATAAAACCATACCGTGTTGTGATAAACACCGGATTGTCCATATATAACACTGGCGACTTATAGTCGAAACCAGACCGGGTTAATAAGCGCTGGATTATAACTGATCATGTACTGACAACTTGTAGTTGAATGCCGAGCCGGGTTAATGAACGCCGGTTTATCAAAAACATTATAAATCTCATCAAAGGAGAAAAAACTTGGCAAATAAAAGCATATGAAAACTTGTAGTCGAGGCTTTTCACGGGATGCCAGGCCCCAACTTCGAGGCTTTTCATGGGCTGCCAAGCCGCTGAGTTAAACCATTTTACAAAGCCTTTCGAGATGGACCTCAATCTTTAACCAATCGTCATTTAACTTTGACAAGTTCAGGGTCTTATGAGATTGACTTGTCAAAGTTCGGCAGGTCATACCAGGTTTACCTGGACGGAGTGACTTACTTAAAAAAGGCAGGCTAACCCGGGGTTTTAGTTGTATACACCAGGCTTCCAAGCCGTGGCTTGATAGCCTATTACAAGTGTAGATTCTTTGTTCATTGCGATAGCAAAGAATCCCCAAGCAATATTTTGAGATGTGCTCAGTGGGTGCCTATGTTTGAGTTGTTCTTTTGCAACACTCTCTTTGGCCCCTAAGTAGTTTTCTGGTGTAGCTATGGTTCACACACGACCAAGCCCCCAAGTTATTTTTCTGGTGGCCTTGCGTCGATCAACAGGTGTAGCTATGGTTCGAGTACGACCAAGCCCCCAAGTGATTTTTATATATGGCTTTATAAGCCGGATCAATGGGTAAGCAGAACTCCGCTTTATAAATAGAAGCCCCCACGTGATCAATAATATGATAAGCCAATAAGGCAGGATACCCATGTTTGAACTGCGCATGATGGCAGCAGGTCCTCTTTGGCAATCTTTAACTTTTTGCAAGAGATAAATTCTTCTTGAACTGGATGTTAAACCGGATATTGAGAGCTTCAAAGCTTTGTAGGAGACATCTTTCTCTTGAACCGGATTTTAAACCGGAATCTTCATTTTGAGCCAGAAATTTTCTGACGGCCTTTAAACTCGAACTTGCGAGAAGTTAATTCTTTTTTGAACCAGAAATTCTTAAACCGGATTTGAGAGCTTCAGAGCTTTGTTGGAGACGGGATTTCCCATGAACCGGATTGTAAACCTGAAGCATCATTGTGAGCCGGAATATTTCTGATGCCCTTTTAAATTTTCATCAATATGGTAGTAGCCTCCGGGACCGGGTTATCTTTCCCTCCATCATCCTGAGGTTCTTGAATTCACTGAAAAACCGGCAATATTTGCTGAGTCATATCATTGTAGCCCCCGAGTCTTAAGGCGACTCGGGGAGTTGGCTTGAGATTCTCCATATTTGACCGTGATATAATCCGGCATAAGTTTTATATCATTGATATTGATAGCACGATGTGAATCCACGGAAAGGTTGAGGTGACTGTGGTGGGTTATAAATGATCCCATATGAACCGTGTCAGCAACTCGGCCAATGGTTCCTTCCAACTGGCGATTTGAAGTTTAACCAAACTGTAGTGGCGGCGACTTGTGCCATCCAGTGCAGACGGCGGTTGATGATAATTTGCCTCCAATTTGAAAGAAAAACGGGCTACCCGAGCAGTGACTGGTTTAATACTCAATAAATAGCTCATGCAGACAGGTGCGGCCCGGTGTGTTGATGTAGACCAGGCCGCAAGAGACGGAAGACAAAAACGACCGCAGCATCAGAGGCGGCTCGGACAGATGAGTCGGTCGCGACATTGTAAACCGGCATGGATGGACGAATCAATCGCAGGTGCAGTGAGCCGGATCATGTTTAAGTAGACCGAGTGGCATGGGCGGCGGTTTACGCACGTCCGTTTAATCAGCGCGGCATGGATGAACGTCAGTATAGAATGATGCTGATGCCCTATATCCATGGTATAATAACACCTTTTGTCATAAATAATTGCCCTGCATAAAAATGTTGCAAGCCAGACTAACTGTTCACAGATAGATTACTGTATTATAGATAAAACAGATAGGAGGGATATCACCTGAGATATTTTTTGTCGGACGAACACGGATGCTGGCGCTGGATAATGCATAATGCTGCTTTCATTTTTTTAAGAATTGATCTTGGAAGTCGTGCCATGTTGAGAGGAGTAGTAATAGTGGCTCTCTTGTCTTCAAATACCTAGAATGATTGAGGCCTCCACGTGGGGAGACAATCACTTTTTTTAACAAGTCCAAAGTAATGCATGGCACACCATGCCAGTAGCTTTGATCTTCTGCTATTTATCTTCTGTTGTTTTCCCTTATGAGACGTGATGTTTGTCCCTCCTGATACAACCAACGGCCACCACCATCCTTTCCCTTCTTTTTTTATAGATTTGGACTGATCTGCTTGGAGTAGGCAGTGAGGATTCGGCCAGCAACTTGGAGGCAGTTCCGGTAGAGAAGCGCTGGTGATTCAGTGAAACGGCGACTGAACTTGGTGCGAGGCGAGGGGCCTGGAGCGAGCCGGCAAGACGACAATGGTGGTCAGCGGCTCGGCGCGTAAACAATTGAGGAAGCGAGTTGAAACAAATACGGCCGTGGCAACGGCAAGCGGCAGGCTGGGTTGAAGAAGGAGGCAATGCGGAAGCAGAGGCAAACTGTGGCGGCGCCCCACAGGCACGGCCACGGTGGAGGCGACTCAAGGCACAGCCATGGTGAAGGTGATAGGTGACCTGAGAGTGATACCACTGCTGACCGGTAAAGCTCATATTTCGGCAAGTATATACGTGCACACATGCTGAAGCAGTATCGCTCGTGCATGTTGGTTCGAGGCGAAGTAGGCCACGACGTAGGTGGAATAAGGCCACGGCGACAGTTTTGACGGCCGCAGGGGCGGAGGTGGCTTGGAAGCAGCCAGTGGTCTGAGTGAGGGCCGCGACTCGGACAGTGGCAGCTGAGGCAAGCCGCCCGGAGGAACGGTTGAGGCGGGGGTGTGATCCAGCAAGGCGAGCAGGGCCTACTCGCGAGTCACGGCAGCTCAACGGTAGTGCAAGGGCGGCTCGACGCCCGACGGGGGAGTGACGCTGACCGCCCGACGGCGGAGGCGAGCCAGTGTAGAAATCTTCAACCCTCCACGTAAGCAATAGTCATCAAACCCCACTAATAATCATGTACTTGTCTTCACATGGGAGTCACGGCAGGAAGTACTACTGCTTGGATCAATTGACGTGAAGTAGTGGTAGTAACCGTGATGTGTGTCGTTTGTTGCTTCGAACTCACAGCCTCGGTCACGAAGCAAATCAAAACATCAAGTGGATAAGTGGCTCGGTCGCGGAGGCAGCGGCCTGCGGCAGACCGGCGAGGCGGCTCATGCCGTGGCGGAGAGGGCGGCTCGGAGTCGGGGCGGTTGAGGCCTGGCATGGCTGCGGAGGTCGGGGCGGTTTAGGCATGGCACGGCTGCGGAGAGACACACGTGAGGCAAGACTACAGCTATGGAGCCCGCGCCCAACCCTACTTTCTGAGTCGTGGCCAAATCGGATTCCGTCTCGGTGACTATCCGTGGACTGTCTCTTCTTCTCTTTGTGCTTTTCCCTTGCATGTGGATTTGAAGTGATCCTGTAATACGGCTATTATGGACGAAAAACATGTTCGTGTTCCTGAATCGTGGTGACGCTTGATGGAAGTCTTGTCAGTCTCGCCGATGCGCAAACGCTCCAAAAGACATGATTTGACTTTCGATTGCACCGCATGTCAGTTAAGTCAACTCGGCAACCGTGTGATGGCACACCTAATGCAACCCTAATTTCTTGAATCTTCTTCATCTGACGAATTGCAAACTTCTCGATCCCTCAAAGAGATCCCTCCAAGAACTCAACACCACCGTGCGCGAGCCCCACGGTGGGCGCCGACTGTCGTGGAATTATCACGGCAGATGTCCTAGTGTGAGGACTTAGTCGCGAGGCCAACACATCTATGTGGTAGCTTGAGAGGGGTTGAGTGGAATCGAGAGACGCAACAAACAAGACGAGTATTTAGATAGCTTCGGGCCCCGGGAAACATCATTCGGTAATAACCCTACATGCTATTTGTGGCTAGGTCTCATTATCATCACGAGGGAGTCGCCGTAAACCGGCTCTCCTAGTTGTGTCTAGCCCTAGAGATTGTTTCTTCTTGTTTGTCCCTCTTTGGGGAGCCTTGCCCCTCCTTATATAAGTTGAAGGGGCGGGTTACATGTGGAGTCCTATTAGGATTAGGACTAGTCTACCTTCTAATACAAACCGGATACAAGTCCGGGTCTTAACTCCTTATAAGGTAAATATTCCTTATGCATTTCCTTGTAAACCGGCCCACCATAGTATGAACCGGCCTTCTGGGCCTTGGGCCTTGTCATCCGTCTGGCCCGCCCGCCGGGTTACCAGTGAGTCACCAAGTCCGGCCGGGTTATACTTCATGCCGGGTTACGCCGCGGGGTATATCCCCGACAATCTCCTTGAAGATCGATAAGTGGTTTAGCACCAAACCACCTTCTTGCAACTTGTGCGTGAACAACTTCATCTTCATGTGCATCTTACTAGTCAGATCCTTGGACATGCAGATCCACTTCAGTTTCAGTCAAAGGGCTGCTGCATTTTTCTCCTCCAACACCTCTTGAAAAACATTGTTAGATAGATGAAGATGGATCATAGACATAATCTTACAATCTTTGCATGTCTCATAATCAATCCACAACTTCTGTTCTTTCCCAGCGGATCCATCTAGCGCCTCGTCCAGATCGGGATACGCCAGCACTCCCCGCATCTTCACTTGCCATAGGGAAAACCTCATGTCGTAAACCAGTAGCGAAAGATCAAACTTCATCAATGCCATGCTATCGAAACTCTAGATAGAAATAAGGCTCTGATGCCATTTGTTAGAGATACAACATGCAATTGAACACAATGAAGAACGATATGAACATAAGAGACACGTGATTTTAATGTGGAAACCCCCTCCAACACGAAGGGGGGGAAACCATGGGCGCTAGCCAGCAAATCTTCACTACATCGGGGGAGGTTACAAACATCGGGGATTAACAACTGATCAACCTATCCCATGCGGCGGCTTACAAAGGACATATATAACGCAAGTGACCTAGTTCAATACTAATCTCCGCTTCGGCCCAAGCCTACCGGCGACGGGCCTCACTCCGCTCGCTTGTCAGAAGTTAGCCTTTATCTTTATACGTGAATTTGGATCATAACATAACAATTTGATATACCGACGAAACAAGGTGACCTTGCCTTCTAGTTCCTTGGACAACATAATGAACAATCCTAAACTTTCAGATTTTGGACTACCAAAAGTATTCAGGTCAAGTAACACATGAAAATTATTACGTCATTTCAGCAGCTTCATTACTCCCTTATAAGCTTCCAAGGGCCCCATCCCTACAAAGTCCGATGTGTTCATATTATTGTTTTAAACTTTTAATTCTTGAGATCCTAAGCGGGATAAGCAATTATGGTAGTCGTCAATGTTAGTTCGACCACCAACATTTGCTTGTACACATAACAAGACAGATTATGCACCCACTTGAGGTCAAGCACTTTCTCAATGAAGGGAGGATTGTCGGTGTGGATCAACTATTTATGAGGTGATTTGGTCCCCTTATGGTTCCACGAGGGGTTGCACAAAATGCAAAGAGCAGTTGTAATAGAAGGCGCAAGGATTTACCCAGGTTCGGCCAACCTTTTATGTCACACCCAATATGCGATACTATCCTAAAGAGACTCGAAGGTCCCACCAAGGATAGAACCGCATATTGAAATGCTTTTGCAAGGTGGATATCATTACATCAACATTACATAATATATGGGGGTACATACAAGGCATACAAATGCTGCAAGAATACATCAATACATCCTACATAATATCAACATCCGACTACGGATGAATCACAAACAGAAGCTCAAACGACATCCACCCTACTAGCCCAGGCTGCCGACCTGGAACCTATCCCCTGATCGAAGAAGAAGCAAAAGAAGAACTCCAAAACAAGCAACATCGCTCTCGCGTCATGATCATCGCGAAACCTGTACCTGCAACTGGTGTTGTAGTAATCTGTGAGCCACGAGGACTCAGCAATCCCATTACCATGGGTATCAAGACTAGTAAAGCTTAATGGGAAAGGAATGGATAAGGTGGTGAGGTTGCAGCAGCGACTAAGCAAGTATGGTGGCTAACTTACGCAAATAAGAGCGAGAAGAGAAGCAAAGGAACGGTCATGAACTAACCATGATCAAGAAGTGATCCTGAACTCCTACTTACGTCAAACATAACCCAGAAACCGTGTTCACTTCCCGGACTCCGCCAAGAAGAGACCCCCACGGCTACACACGCGGTTGATGCGTTTTAATTAAGGTCAAGTGTCAAGTTTTCTACAACCGAATATTAACAAATTCCCATCTGCCACATAACCGCGGGCACGGGTTTCGAAAGATAATACCCTGCAGGGGTGTCCCAACTTAGCCCATTATAAGCTCTCACGGTCAACGAAGGATATTCCTTCTCCCAGGAAGACCCGATCAGTCTCGGAATGCCGGTTACAAGACATATCGACGATGGTAAAACAAAACCAGCAAAGGCGCCCGATGTGTCGACAATCCCGATAGGATTCGCACGTATCTCGTTCTCAGGACACACCGGATAAGCAAAGCGTACAGGTACCGACGTAACCCAATTTGCCAAGGGATGGTCCCGCACGGTGCTCTAGTTTGGACCAACACTCCGAGGAGCACTGGCCCGGGGGGGGGGGTAAAATAAGATGACCCTCGAGAGCGCGACTCCCAAGGGAAAAGGGCTAGGTGAAACAAATGTAAAACCAAGGTTGGGCCTTGCTGGAGGAGTTTTATTCAAAGCGAACTGTCAAGGGGGTCCCATAAATCACCCAACCGTGTGAGGGACGCAAAATCAAGGAACATAACACCGGTATGACGGAAACTAGGGCGGCAAGAGTGGAACAAAACACCAGGCATAAGGCCGAGCCTTCCACCCTTTACCAAGTATATAGATGCATTAATAATATAAGAGATATTGTGATATCCCAACAAAAACATAATCCAACATGGAGCAATCTTCATCTTCACCTGCAACTAGCAACGCTATAAGAAGGGCTGAGCAAAAGCGGTAACATAGCCAAACAACGGTTTGCTAGGGAGGGTGACAAAGGTTAGATGTTCATGGCAATTTGGGAGGCTTGAAGAGCAAGTGAATAGGTAGCGCAGCATAGCGATAGAACGAAGCAACTAGCATAGCAATGATAGTAATGAGATCCAAGGTGACGGTCATCTTGCCTGAAATCCCGCTAGGAAGAAGAACGAGTCCATGAAGAAGATGAAGCCACGAAGACTAACGAATCCTCACGATCGCAACGACACGGGAACTATCGAGAAGAAGCACACAACATAGTAAACACACCACACATGAACAAGGCATGATGCTCCATCAAGAATGATGCATGACAAGGCTACATGAAGCTACTCATGACAAAAGATGATGCATACAAGAACAACACATCAAAGCAAGTTTACATGAGGCCGGAAACAACATATAACAAATCCGGTAAGTCCTCATATGCAAATTTCGAAATTGGTCCAGAACTGAATAAACCTTATGTTCAAGTTGTTAAATAGCAAGTTAAGATGCACCAAGATGATCTACACGAAATTCTAGTCAAGTTACATATAAAGTTCATTAGATTCAGAGCTACGGCCTAGAAGATATGAGCAAAACAAGGTAAACATGGCATTGATGCAAAAAGCATTCAAACATCAAGCAAACACCTCAAAACAAGGATGCAACATGATAATATGAGACTACATGCAAAACTAAGCAAGTTTCATATAGAGCACACTCAAAACGGAGCAACGGTGCAACACATACACTCCAAACAAGATATAACAACAAACTGACCAAAACAGCAACTAGGCAACTTGCAAGCATCAAAACAATAAGCTACAGCACCTTAACATGAAAACAAATGACATGGGCATGAAGTATAGGTAAAGCACGACAAAACATGAACACTGAGCTATCTCTAGAAACCAATAGAGCATGCTCAAAAGGACATGATAAGATTGCAAATAATAACAGATTCACAGACTTGGTGAAATTACTGGACATGGCAGAATTAACAACAGGTTGCAAAGTTTAGAGCTAGCATACAACATGCTACAGGAACATATCATGGCAACCAAAGGCATGACATTTATCTACTAATGGCATAGAACAAAAGTCCCTTACTGACCATAAGCCAAAAAGGACCAGAAGATATGATGACAACCATGTAAACATAGCGAGTTTCGCTATCAGGTTTCAGACTTAGCAGAAAAACAGAGCATGGCAGACACAATAATATGAAGACATCTTGGTGAACTTGATGCACTCATCACAAAGCAATGCATGACAAAACAAGCATCTCTATAGCAAGATGGCATTTTTATGAAGTTATCCATGGCAATAGCAAATACATAGCATGTATGGACCAACTACAACAAACTTGGCAAAATTGAGTAACACGTAAACAATCTGCCAGGAACATTTTATAGCAAAAGTAGAGCAAGATTGAGTCATGCTATGGCACTCCATAATTGCAAACACGGGCATGGATGGATCAATTACAACAATATCTACAAAAAATCCTTACTGAACATCTCCAAAATAAGCATGGATCTCTCTGTAGCCACATGGATACATAGCAATGAAATAACAGCAGTCACGGACTTGGAAAAACTACTAAGTCTCTGAAATCAGAAACATTACGGAGCCTAGTTTGCATGCTTGTGCTAGTCACCATAGAGATCACAAAAATACATGGCATACACCTCTGTAAAGATGGCATAGCATACATCAAAACATATGTAGAGCTCATGCCCATAAGATGCACAGATTAAATGCAACAAAAATAACAAATCACCAAGTTCTGATAAGTAACAGCAGTTAACAGCAACTAGCACTCTTGCACCAGAGATTTGGGCATCAAGATGGACTCAAATGAATATGGTGCAATGGAACAAAATGAAGAGCGTCGTGAGGAAAACATTTCGATATATTACACGCGCGAAACGGAGCTATATGCAGAGAGTTATGACGCGATGAATAGAGGCATGTAATGTAAAAATTACTGGACTTGGCGTTCGGCTCAGGCTCGGGCCTTGGCGTTGGCGTTGACGCGATGAAATCGAGGGGGAGGGAAAAGTCAACCTTGGCGTTGACCCGATCTGGATCGGGCTAGGGTTTGGCTCAGGCTCGGGCCGGAGTTCGGGGAGAGGAGGCGCCGGCGGGGAGAGAAGGGGGGACGCCGGCGGCGGCGGTTGGCGGCGACGGCGAGGCGGCTCCGGCGAGGAGCGCGGGGCACGGCCATGGCGCGGGGCGGCGAGCGCGCGGCTGGCAGCGCGGCGACGGCAGGGGGCGGCCGGGGCACGGGACGGCTGGCGCGCGGGCGCCGGCGAGGCGCAGGCGGAGGGCGGGCGCCGGCGGCAAGGCGCGGGTGCGCGGAGGAGACAGGCGGCGGCGGGCGCATTCGCGGGCGGCGGCGCGACCAGATGGGCCCAGCGGGCCTCCCGCGGGCTCGGGCGGGCCACGGCGGCGGAGGGGAGCCGGCGGGCGAGCGGGACACGTGGCGCGGTGCCACTGGCCGGGAGCGGCGGCGCGACTACGTCCGGCGCGTACGGACATGTCCGGCGGCGCGGAGGGGAAGTTTGCTAGGGTTGCACCGTGAAGTTCGGGAGAGGCACACGTATTTATAGGTAGAGGGAGCTAGGAGAGTCCAAACGGGGTGCGGTTTTCGCTCACACGATCGTGATCGAATGACCGAGAGCATGGCGGAGACTTAGAGGGGTTTTGGGCTGTTTAGAGAGGGGTTTTGCTGCAACACACAAAAGGACTTTGCGGTTGCCCGGTTAACCGTTGGAGTACCAAACGACCTCCAACTGGAACGAAACTTGACCGGTGGTCTAACGGTAGTATACCAAGGCCACTTGACATGCCTCAGTCCATTCTGAGAGCGTTCAACACCCGCTCACGAAAAGAAACAAGAGGGGTGCGCCGGAGGAGGTGGGAGTGCCGGATTGCAAAACGGACAATGGGGAAAATGCTCGGATGCAAGAGACGAACACGTATGCAAATGCAATGCACATGATGACATGATATGGGATGCATGACATTAACAAAAAATGCAACACGCAAGCAGATGACATGGCAACGACAGCGAACAACTGGCTGACACCTGGCGCATCGGATCCGGGGCGTTACAACACTCCTCCACTAACAAGAGATCTCGTCCCGAGATCTTAGGACCGAGACGAAAGGAAAAAGGAATGAGGTGAAATAAGAACAAAACCATGAGGATGAACAAAGTCAAGAACACTCGAGAAGAAAAGAGGAATGTTGAATGAGACAAGAAGCAAAAGCTCAAGGAATAAGCCTGAATTTGAAACCACTCCGGTTGGAAGAAGATAGAAAAAAGAATAAGAACGACAGAATTTATGCGGCACTCCGACTGAAACATGGAGGAATAGAACACGAGCTTGAGAGGATAGAATGATACTTGATGAAGACACGACACAAAACCTCCAGAAGAATTAAAAGAGTTGAATGAAACGAACGGAGAAGAAAATGATAACTTGTGCCACGAATGACATTGCAATCATCTTTAGAAGGGAGGTTTAAACGGAGTTGTTGAGAAAATCAACAGCGAAAATGTTGAGGATATAACCATTAGAGTCACCCGCCCAGGAGGGGCCGGGTTACGTCATAATGGTCATCACGCGAAGCCCAGTACCAAGCTTGAAGACGGCGGGTTAGATAATGGGCTTAAGACCCGGAGGAGGCTTAAGGCCCGTAGTGATAAACCGCCGTATGGAAAGACTTGTAGTGTAAGGCAAGAATAGTTGAGAGTCCGAGCCGTACACTCCTATGAGCCGGCCGGGACTCTGAGAGCCGCTGGGCATCAACCTCTCTATATAAAGGGACGACCCAGCGGCGGTTTAGGGACAAGGAAGATCTCGACGACAGCCAGGCATAAAGATTAAGCTCCCTGGTCATCGAAACCATAATTAATACCACCTCAACTGGACATAGGCTTTTACCTTCACCGTAAGGGGCCGAACCAGTATAACCCCCGTGTTCCTTGCCCCGTTTAACCCCTTTAAGCTTCCTAGCTGCGATGGCTCCACGACTAAGTCCTAGCTCGAGGACATCTGTCGTGACAACTCCACGACAGTTGGCGCCCACCGTGGGGCTCGCGCACGGTGGATTTGAGTTCTTGAAGGGCAGCTTCGAAGGGCTCAAGGGATACGCTGTGGGCCGGATGACCAAGAGTCGTCGCGGCAAGATCTACATCGACGATACAAACTGGGGCCCCGACGCCGGCTCAATTGAGTACGGGTACCGGGTCCCCTTCGGCGGAATTCATGTTTTCATTGGCAAGATTGGTGAGCCGGGCCCTGAGCCAGAACTCTGCGCCGATCTCATCGAGACGGCTCAGCGCGCACGACCCGCCCGGGCTCTACCTGCCTTGAAGCATGCTTTCATGGGATGTGTCCATGGAGGACTCTCTGAAGGGTCTGGATCTGGGGATGGAACGGCTGCCGGCTCTGACGGCGAGTCGGCTACGGATGAGTCAAATTCGGTATATCAACTTCAGGATGGCAGGCTCAGGGGCTGTCCCGACGGCGACAGCATTCCGGACCCCGTTGAACCGCCGAGCCGGGTTGGAATCTTCATGGCCGGCGCGCAGCCTGTTCAAAACCCCGCCTCCGGGTCAGGAAGCCCGGTGCCTTCGCCGGCTTAGGTGCTGATGGATCTTACAGACAAGCTGACGGTCCTGTTGACCGCTACGGTGGCTCCGGCGGATCAAGTTCAGCATGACGCAGAGGTGGCACAGTTAAAGTTGGATCTAGCAAAGGCCAAGGAGGATCTGGCGGCGGAGGGGATCAGGATGGCTGCAGAGAGGGCGGCTCTCGACGCCCAGACTCAGCTGATTCAGGCATAGTCCTTCCGGCTCACGATGGATCAAAACGCATCCAATGAGGTCATGAGAAGGAGGCATCAAAAGGCCCAATCTCGACTCCCTCCGGTTTACGATCCTCGAAACCTCTTCAACACGCCAGGTGCAGGGTCTAGTAACCCGCCGGAGATCATAGTGCCCGGGGCTGGGACACCAATTCAGCCCCAAGTGATGGGACCTCCCCGGGTGAACCCTGCCCCGCCTCAGTACATGCCAATACCACCGGGTCATTATGCCAACCCATTGGAAAACATGGTCGCCGCGGCGGCACGGCTGGCGGCTCTCCCAATTGATGGCGACTCTCCAACGGCGGTTGAAACCCGCCGGGTCAGGGAGCTCCTTCAGACAGCTCTGGCGCAGCAAGAGGCGTACTCTTATAGCCGAGACAGGATCCATTCAACCCCTCGTCCAGGCCGGAGCCCGAGTTATAGCAGACACATGGTCTCAGCGACCGGCTCAAGTAATGTCCGACGCCATGATTTGCCACCCGGCCATGGCCCAGCTCATAACGGGGCCTTTCACGCAGCAGACCAAGACAGAGCACGGCAAGAGGCGGAGCAGGTGCCTCAGTTGACGGCTTACCAGACACACCCGGCTTATCCGACGGCTTCCGTCGACGTGGGTATCCCTACGGGGACTGGAGGTGTCCCTTGTTTAGTATCGGCTCTCCGCAATGAACGTCTACCCAAGGACTTCAAATGGGCTCGGAAGGTGCCTAATTACACACTGATTTACAACCCGGAGCCTGGATCGAGAGCTACGAGATGGCCATGGAATTGTTGGAGGTCAGCGAAGCGGCGATGGCCAAGTACTTCACCATGATGTTAGATGGGACTGCCCGCACTTGGTTGAAAGGGCTGCCGCCGAATTCTATCGGGTCTTGGGCTGAGCTGAAAGCCCGGTTCATCCAAAACTTCAAAGATACCTGTAGGCAGTCTATGTCAATTGTGGATTTGACTAACTGTAAACAGCAGGAGGGCGAGTCTACGACACATTGGGTTCGCCGGGTCAAAGAGATAATACATTCATCTGATAAGATGGATGCCGGCTCTGCAGTCTTAATGTTGGAGCAGAATTGTCGTTTCCTGCCCCTGAAGATGAAACTCGGGCGGCTCAAGCGCGACTTCAATGATATGGGTACGCTGATGGCGGCTCTCGTCAAGTACGCCGACTCTGATGATGCTTAACCCGGCCAAGTGTGTTTTTGGTGTTCCTGCAGGCAAGCTCTTGGGTTTCCTGGTTTCTAACAGAGGCATTGAAGCTAACCCGGAAAAAATCAAGGCAATCACCACTCTGGCTAAGCCGGCGTGTATAAACGACGTCCAGCGCCTAGCAGGCCGCATTGCTGCTTTGATCCGGTTTATAAGCCGCTTGGGTGAAAAGGCCATGCCACTGTACCAGTTGATGAAGAAAACTGATGACTTTATCTGGAATGATGCTGCTGATGCTGCTTTTGAGGATTTAAAGAGGCAGCTGGCTGAGCCCCCAGTCCTTGCTGCTCCGGTTGACAAGGAGCCCTTATTACTGTATGTAGCTGCTAACACACGAGCCGTCAGTGTGGCTGTGGTGGTGGAGCGCAAGGAAGAGGGTAAGGAGTACCCGTTTCAGCGGCCGGTTTACTACGTCAGTGAAGTGCTCATTGTGTCCAAACAGCGGTATCCACATTGGCAAAAGCTGGTTCATGGTGTGTTCATGGCAAGCCGGAAGCTTAAGCATTATTTTCAGGGTCACCCTATCACTGTGGTTAGTTCTGCTCCCCTTGGAGATATCATCCAAAATAGAGAAGCCACCGGAAGAGTGGCTAAGTGGGCTATAGAGCTCGGTCCTCATGGTCTGAAGTACGTACCGCGCACTACTGTTAAATCTCAAGCTTTGGTGGATTTCATCAATGATTGGACAGAGCTACAAGTGCCGGAAGAAAAGCCGGATAATACATATTGGACTATTCATTTCGATGGGTCTAGGCAATTGGAGGGCTCGGGGGCTGGAGTCGTGTTGACTTCCCCTAAAGGTGACAAGTTCCGTTATGTGCTACGGTTGATGTTCCCATGCACTAATAATGCGGCTGAGTACGAGGCTTTGCTCCATGGTCTTCGGGTGGCTAAGGAGATGAGCTTGAGCAGAGTACGATGTTTGGGCGACTCAGATCTAGTGGCTCAACAAGTATCAGGCAAGTGGGATTCCAAGGACCCTCTCATGGCGGCTTATCGCCGTGAAGTTGATGCCGTTGCTGGACACTTTCAGGGTTACCAGGTAGAGTACATCGATCGCAGGAAGAACGAGGCGGCTGATGCATTAAGCCGGCTGGGCTCTCAGGGAAAACCGGTGCCGCCGAATACTTTCTTGGACATCTTGCATAACCCTTCTGTTAAGTTACCTACAGAGGAAGACTTGGCTGTCCCAGACCCGGAAGCACAGTTGGTAGCGGCTCTCCACATCACCCCAGACTGGACGGTACCATACTTGGCTTACATGACCCGGGGAGATTTGCCTGAGGATGAAACTTTGGCCAGACAAATAACCCGGCGGTCTAAGTCAATGGTCATCATCAATGGCGAGCTGCATCGTCGCAGTGTTATTGGGACATTCCAGCGTTGTGTTTCCCCTGAGGAAGGCCAAGATATTTTGCGTGAGATTCATGAGGGGGATTGTGGCCATCATGCCGGCTCAAAATCTCTTGTGGCCAAGGCTTTCCGTCATGGTTTTTATTGGCTGACGGCTCATGCTGATGCGGAGGACTTGGTCAGTAAATGTGACGATTGTCAGAGGTTGTTGCGACGGGCTCATGTGCCGGCTCAAGAGTTGAGGATGATACCAATCACTTGGCCATTTCCGGTCTGGGGGCTTGACATGGTTGGGCCTTTTAAAAGGTCCAAGGATAAGAAGACCCACCTCTTGGTGGCAGTTGACAAATTCACAAAATGGGTTGAAGCAGAGCTAGTTAGCAAGTGTGACGCAGCCACGGCGGTTCAGTTCATGAAAAGGGTGATATTTTGCTTTGGCTTTCCACACAGCATTATAACTGACAATGGTACCAATCTGTCTAAGGGCGCCATGGAGGAGTTTTGTCAACGAGAGCATATTCGACTTGATGTTTCATCAGTGGCTCATCCTCAATCCAATGGTCAAGCTGAGAGAGCTAATCAGGAGATCTTGAAGGGCATTAAGCCCCGGCTTTTGGTCCCTTTGCAACGGACGCCGGGTTGCTGGGTGGAGGAGTTACCCTCCGTGGTATGGAGCATCAATACTACTCCTAACAGGTCTACGGGTTACACGCCTTTCTTCATGGTTTATGGAGCGGAAGCAGTCCTCCCCAGTGACATCCGTCATGACTCGCCTCGAGTGGCGGCTTATGATGAGGCGGATAATGAACAGGCGCGCCAAGATGCTCTTGACTTGTTGGACGAACAGCGTGACGTGGCAGCAGCTCGCTCAGCGATTTACCAACAAGACCTGCGCCGTTATCACAGTCGCCGGGTTAAGTCCCGGGTCTTCCAGGAAGGTGATCTGGTGCTCCGGCTCATCCAAGATCAAACAGACGCACACAAGCTATCCCCGCCCTGGGAAGGGCCCTTTGTGGTCAGCAAGAACTTGCACAGCGGGTCATATTACCTTATTGATGTTCGGGAGCATAAAGATTCACGCAAGTCGGACGAAGAGACCCGTCGGCCGTGGAACATAGCTCAGCTTCGGCCTTATTACACTTGAGCCACCGGTTCTCATAATGTACATATTTCTATAACCATGTATATATTATGTTAAATAATAAAGCAGGACCTCTGTCCTTTTCTCCTCCAAAGATAAACGTGTTATTTCCATTACAACATCACATGGTCACTTGGAGGTGGATCCGGCTTATGATCATATTCGAATCTAGCCGTAAACAATATAATCACCTGGGGGCTTCCTGTTCAAACATAGGTCGTATTCGAACGAAAGAGAACATAGCTGTCGATACCCACTTGATTGGCAAAGTGTCGAGCTCATTGGGGAGTTTTCGTTGATCATATTTGAATCATAGCTCAACCCCCTTTGGGAACCGACGTGGATCGTATTCGAATCAGCGTCGTTAAACAACTCTTAAGGTCATTTGG
This sequence comes from Triticum aestivum, assembly GCF_018294505.1. Lineage (NCBI taxonomy): Eukaryota > Viridiplantae > Streptophyta > Magnoliopsida > Poales > Poaceae > Triticum > Triticum aestivum. The sequence continues at coordinate 533,037,010 of NC_057802.1, read as the reverse complement.
GGGCTTCCTGTTCAAACATGGGTCGTATTCGAACCAAAGAGAACATAGCTGTCGGTACCCTCTTGATTGGCATCGCAAAAGCCACTGGGGGCTATATGATCGCATTTGAATCTTAGCTTAACCCCATTGGGACGGTTCTCTGGTCGTATTCGAACCGGAAGCCCCTAAGTTTTTGATTTTCTGACTTACAACAAGTTCTGTTGGTCACATCCGCAGTGGGCAAGGGCGGCTTTTCCTTCGCCGACTTAATTATTGATTCACAACGTTGATAACACATAGTAAGTATTTTTGATGCTGGTAAACTGGAGTTGAGATCTTCACCTCATTATTCGGGTTACATAAATCGGAAATATACTTGAAGGCTTGTAAGTGTGCTATTATGGTTACATCAAAGATATAATTGAGGGCCAGTCTTTGGTGATTTTTTAATTCATATTCCGGGTTATATATATAAGGTCTCTGGTTCTTAGTGCGGTAAGCCGCCTAGAGACTTGTGACTTGTTTTCTATGCAGGATGGTTAAAGACAGCTATTTGAGCTTAAGGACAGTAAATGATCGATTATGACCCGGAGGAATATAAGGAAGCAACTTTGATGGAGTTAAGCATTCAACACATACACGATGGAAAGGCAAGGTTAAAATGTTTGTCCTACACTATTACAAGACTCCCCGAGTCCAAAAGGTGAGGCATTGTTTTAAAGGCGTAACCATGGGCCTAAGAGTCAAGATGCTTGCTGGGTGGAAGCTTTCGGCTCATCCCTCTCCGGTCCTCCGGCTGTTCCCATGACCTGGAAGGTTGACGACTTCCAGTCAATGCCGCTTAAAGCTTCAACTTGAGCCTCCTCATCAATTAACCCAGCCGGGTCAACTTCTGGGGCGAAGGTATGCTTACGAGTCGGAGGGATCAAGCTGATTGCTTCGTAGCGTGGAGTGGGGATCCTCTGATTTTCTGAGTCATAGCCCGGCTGATACTTGGTGAGGTCGGTGTCATTCCCAATCGAGGTACCCACCGGGCGCACACTCTTCACGCAAGCAGCAAAGTCTTTTTGATCAAAGGGAGTGCCGTCTTCCTTCAGACTGGGGTATCCAAGAGCGATCTCCGCCGGGTCTAGCTCCGGGAGGAAAGCCTTGGCCCGGCTCAGAGCAGCTATGGCTCCGGCTCTTGCAGAGGCCCGTCGTAGCTCTTGAAAGCGCTGAGGAAGAACGGCAAGCCGCCGTAGTACGTCCGCCAGGTGAGTCGGAACCTCATTGGACAGGGCCACACCGGCCAAGGCGCGCTGTGACCCGGTGTAGAGTTGCTCCACCAAGGTGTACACGGCCTTCAGCTTGGTCAGCACATTCTGATTGAGGTTGGCGCTTCTGGGACCTGTTTAACAAAGTAAGGTAAGCCGCTAGCAATGATGGGACTTACGAGACATAAAGAATGTAAACTTGTTGAAAGTCTGCAGAATTACTTACCGAAGATTGCGGCGACCATCTGTGACACATGGCGTTTTAAGCCGGAGAGTTCGGCGGTCTTCTCCGTCAGAGCCGCCGCCGCCTGTTCGGCCCGGCTAACCAGAGCAGCTTTCTCCTCGGCCCAAGTCTTCCTTTCAGTTTCAAACTTCTTCTTCAGTTTTTCTTGTGCAGCAACACTGAACTCAAATTTGGCGTTGGCCTTCCGGGTCTCAGTTTCCTGAGTCTTCGGGCGGTTCTTCAGCTCAGAGATCTCAGCCTCAAATTTCTTGCAAGCAGCCTGTACAAATTCCGGGTTATAGTAAGAGTAATTATTATACAACTTTAAAGTCCCAAGCACTTTCCAAGCAAAGACACTTGGCACTTGGGGGCTAATGCATGCTGAAAGGTTCTATTTACAAATTACCGGTTCATGAAAGTAAGCCGGAAGTTAAGTCTACAACATATTCTATCATCAGTGGTAGACTTGGGGGCTAGCATGGGGAGAATGACTATGGAGTGAGCAAGAGAGTGGTACCTCAGATTTTTGCTCTACTTGTTTTGCCATGTCAATCTCTAAGTCTCAGCTGTTGTGCACTTGACCAATGTAGCTTGAGACGATGTCTCCAATGCTCAAATTTGCATAATCAGTTATCTCCAGCCTGGCCCTGCGGCGCTCCAACAGTTCTTCTTTGGCGGAGCATTTGGCCAGCGCAGTGGGTCTCCCCGGCTCGACAAATTCTGTCCGGGTGATTACGACGTCCGGGTCATCGGCCGGCTGAGATGGGCTGGGGATCTCCGGGTTAGCGGAAGTCTCTATGACTGGCTCGTCGGTTGGAGCGGTGGCTTCAGGAGCAGAGGTAGATGGCGGCTCTTGAGCTGAAATCTCCGGTTCAGTTAGGACCGGCTCTTCGAGCTGTTTATTCTTTTTCGCCCTCTTGCTGAGCTTTGCCTGGGCACTGAAAGGACAAAAGGTTAGTACAAAAGCATGAGTAAAGATAAGCACAACACAAGATGATCATCGTTACCCGGGTGCGGTCTTGAAATCCGGCAGGTTGGATTGCATAGAATCACCAGAGGAAGGTGAAGTTTTCTGATAATTTGAATCAGAAGAATTGAGCGGTTGACGAGTAACGCCCGCCAAAGGATGGAAAGGATATAAGTTGGAGATAACCTCGGTCCAGCGCTTCCTGGATGCTTCAGGTAAGCCGGAGGAGAGGTCTGCATCCTTGTTGGTCTGGGTGTGACACCGGCTCTCATGAATCTGTTGCTTCAAAAGAAATTGAGGATCTTGATAAGCTAAAGGATGTGAAAATCTTACTTTCCGGGTTACTCTTCGGACTTTCGGCCTTGGCAAGGGCTCCGAGTCGGAGGAAAGTGTCGTTACCTCTTCAGTCACCGGGTTACTCGCTCCGGTGTCCTCCTGCTGATGATTAGTATCGATAAGGCGGATAGGAATAAACAAGAAACAAAAGAAAAGCCTACAGATTCAGGGGTTACCTCTGACTCAGAGCTGTCACTTAGCTGAAGCAGCTCTGAGGCAGTAGGCCTGCTTCCCTTCTTGCGGGGAGCGGCTCTCCTGGCGGCTTTCTTAGCCTTTCTGGCTTTTTTGGCTGCCTCATGGTCATATTTGACCTTCCAGAACTTGTCATTAGCCTGAAACATACAACAAAGATTTCTTAAAGTTCAGATGAAAACTATTAAAAGGAAAACCAAGGTGTTCAGGTCAGTGGCTTACCGCCGGAGCTGGGTTAGCTTGGCAGAAGGGGTTTAAGCCAGTTCTCCCACAGTCGGCTAAGCTCTCATTCAGGAGAGACTTGGTCATGTCGTCCACGACGTCCTCAGGAAGATCGTTGGGACTGTGCCGCAGAGGGTCGTCCTTCCGGCCCGTGTAATCACACATTAAGCCGGGGCGGCGGCTCAAGGGGATCACCCGCCAAGAGAACCAAACCCGGACCAGATCAATGCCGTTGAGGCTGTTTCCCAGGAGGGCCTTGATCTTATTGATGGTGGGGATCAGAGGTTGACGCTCAGCCTGAGATAGTTTGTCTGGCAGAGGGTGATTTGGCTCCAGACGCAGGGCACGAAAGCCGGGCAGAGGGCTCTCGTCAGCCGGAGAAGTGTCCTGGCAGTAGAACCACGTCTGGTTCCAGTCCTTTGGATGGCTTGGCGGTTCAGCGTAAGGAAAAAGGCAATCTCTCCGTCGTTGAATGGAGATTCCGCCAAGTTCCAAGCTAGGCCCGTTGGCGCACTCATTCTGGCGATTCAGATAGAACAACTCCCAAAAAAGCAGTAGGCTGGGCTCTTCTCCAAGATAGACTTTGCAGAATTCTTGAAAATTGCAGATATTCGACACGGAATTGGGTCCTATGTCTTGCGGCCACAGATCAAAGAAGTTCAGAACCTCTCTAAAGAATTTTGAGCCGGGCGGTGCGAAGCCCCGACTCATGTGATCGGCAAATATCACCACCTCACCATCTCTTGGTTGAGGTCTTTCCTCCGACGGGTCAGGGGCACGATAAGACATGATCTCCTTCTTGGGCAAGTAACCCGTCTTCACGAAATCAGCTAAAGTGTCGTCGGTGACGTTGGATCTCATCCAGTTGCACGTGATGGGTGCCTTGGGAGCTTTGGGTGGCATTGTGAAAGATGAAGGCTATGACAAAAGGAAATGTCCGGTTCAATTATAAGCCGGCAGACGTCTACAGTTCAATACTCAAATGGCGGCTTATGAAGGGGCCTAATGACATATGGCTAAGTGCATCGGGTTATCTAAGCCACTGAGGGCATCGTGAGTAATTCAAAATTGTCTACAGCTTTATCACTAATAAGCCGGAAATTTTACAGCGCGTGGCTTGTTTTAAGCCGGAAATGTGAGCTGCCATAGCCAAACAGATGCAATTTTTGACTAAGTGTGGCGAAAACAAGTTCCACAGACTGCAGTAATTATTTTGGATCAAACGGTCGGTTAAAAAGAAAAATTTCTAGACCTAGAACTGACACAGAAGAAGTTCATGGATTCAGAATGGGATCTTATTTCAGACAAAGGGGATCTAGTAGCGTAAAAATGGATGCGCAACAACTACCGCAGGAGCTCCGTACTACTTTTGGATCAAACATGACTGTGGTGGAAGAACTACAGGGAACCCGAGAAGAGCAGTGAAGAACAGAGGAAGAACAACGGAAACCCTAAATGCGGATCTACGGTGGATAGGTGCAGGGACTTACAGATGCGGAGTTACTGCGGAGGTTCGTCGCGTTTTTCTGGTCACGTCAGGTTGATGCAGCGGCCTGAGTTGGTGAAGACGAGGAGACCTGCGGCGGCGGAGCTCGCGCGGCAGTACAGTGGCGAGAGGAGGAAGACAACGGAGGCGACAAGTAACTGGAGACTCATGGGCCGGGCTATTTATAAGGTGAGGCTCATAAGTGGGCGCGAGAAACGAGGAGGCCGCGGCGTGGTTATCTCGCCACAAAAAACGCCTTGATTTTCGAGATGGCCATTAAAGATAAGATCCGTTGAGGATATGCTGGAATAAAGAATGAACTTAATGGAAGATGACGTCATGGCGGGTCGCCGGGAGTCCAGAAGATGACGTCACGGCAGGTTATAACTTTCGCACGAATATAAGCCGGAAGATTTTTTCTCTCTCAAAGGAATTGAAGATTGACATGAACCGGTTCAAATCAATCTGGGGCCTAATGTTGAGGATATAACTGTCGTGGAATTGTCACGGCAGATGTCCTCGAGCTAGGACTTAGTCGTGGAGCCATCGCAGCTAGGAAGCTTGAAGGGGTTAATGCGGGACAAGGAACACGAGGGTTTATACTGGTTCGGCCCCTTACGGTGAAGGTAAAAGCCTACGTCCAGTTTGAGGTGGTATTGATTAGGGTTACGCTCACCAGGGAGCAAAACTGTTATGCCCGGCTCTCGATGAGATTGTTCTCTGCCCTAAACCGCTGCCAGGTCGTCCCTTTATATAGGGAGGCTGACGCCCTGCAGCTCTCAGAGTCCCGGCCGGCTCATAAGAGTGTCCCGCTCGGACTCTCAACTATCCTTGCCTTACACTACAAGTTCTACCAAAACAATGATTGCAACTACGGGCCTTAAGCCATATCCGGGTCTTAAGCCCATCATTGGCCCACCGTCTTCAAGCTTGGCGCCGGGCTTCTAGCAATGACCATATGAGTAACCCGGCCCCTCTTGGCGGGTGACTCTAAGGTCTATATCCTCAACATTAGGCCCCAGATTGATTTGAGCCGGCTCACATCAATCTCCCATTCCTTCGACAGAAAACCTCCGGCTTACAATTGTGTGAATGCCATAACCCGGCGTGACATCATCCTCTGGACTCCGGGTAATCCGCCGTGACGTCATCTTCCATTAAGCCCGTTTTTTACTCCACCAGATCCGCAACGGATCTTTTTCTTTACTGCCATCCCGAAAATCGAGGCGTTCGTGGGGAGATAACCACGCCGTGGTCTCGTTGATTCTCGCGCCCACTTATGAACTCGCCTTATAAATAGGCCGGCCCGACGGGCCTTTCTCACTCTCCTTCCTCTGTCGTCTCCTTCCTCTCACTGTCCCGTGCTGCTCGAGCTCCGCCGCCGTCGCCGCCGCGGGTCTTCTCGTCGTCACCAGCTCAAGCCGCTGCATCACCCTGATCTGACCAGAGAAACGCGACAACCTCCGCGACTCTCCAGCTCCTGTAAGTCCTGCTTGTCCTGTAGAATAGATCTGCCGTAGGGTTCGTCCGCGTTCTTCGTGTTCGTCGCCATCGCCACAAACTCCGGTAGTTTTCTTTCTTACTGCTCCTTTTTGATCTTAGCCCGTATGGAACCACTGCGGTAGATGTTGAAGACCTATTTCACATGCAAATAGCCCTCTTTTTACTGCATAAGAGCCTTGTTCAAGCTCAAAAACTTCCTCACGTCTGTTTCTAGGTCTAGAAACTTTTCTTTTGCCCGACCATTTTGATCCAAAATATTTACTGCGATGTGTGAAACCTGTTTTACCACACTTAGTAAAAAACTGCAATCATTGAGTCTCGGCGGTTTACATTTTCGGTTTAAACAAACCACGCGCCGTAGAACCTTCCGGCTTAAAGAAAACCACGCGCCATAAAATTTCCGGCTTAGCTATGGTAAGGCCTGTACTGTAGACAATCAAATAACTCTCAATCCCTCGCCGGCTTAAATAGCCCGATGCACTTAGGTGTATACCATTAGTCCCCTTAATAAACCGCCACTTTGACATTGAACTGTAGATTTCTTCCGGCTTATAATTAACCCGGACATTTTCCTTTTATCCTAGACTGCCAACTTTCACCATGCCTCCCAAAGCTCCCAAAGCCTCCATTACTTGCAACTGGATGAGGTCCAATGTCACCAATGAGACCCTAGCAGATTTTGTCAAGTCTGGATATCTGCCCAAGAAGGATGTCATGTCCTACCGTGCCCCTGACCCGTCAGAAGAGAGACCACAGCCAAAGGACGGGGAGGTAGTGATTTTTGCGGATCATATGAGCCGGGGCTTCGCACCGCCCGGTTCAAAGTTTTTCAGAGACGTCCTGAATTTCTTTGACCTGCGGCCTCAGCACATAGGACCCAACTCAGTGTCCAATATCTGCAACTTCCAAGTGTTCTGCGAAGTTTACCTTGGAGAAGAACCTAGTCTGCTGCTCTTCAGAGAGCTTTTTTACCTGAATCGCCAGAACGAGTGCGCCAACGGGCCAAGTCTGGAGCTAGGCGGCATCTCAATTCAGAGACGGAGGGACTGTCTTTTCCCTTATGCCGAGCCGCCGAGTCACCCAAAGGACTGGAACATGACTTGGTTCTATTGCCAAGACACGTCACCGGCTGATGAAAGTCCGCTGCCCGGCTTTCGCCCATCGCGTCTGGAGTCAACACACCCCCTGTCAGACAAGCTGACTCAAGGAGCGCCAGCCTCTGCTCCCCACCATAAACAAGATCAAGGCCCTCCTGGGCAATGGTCTCAACGGAATCGATTTGGTCCGGGTCTGGATCTCCTGGCGGGTGATCCCATTGAGCCGCCGCCCCGGCTTAATGTGCGAGTACACGGGCCGAAAGGACGACCCTCAGAGACACAGCCGCAACAATCTTCCTGAAGACGTTGCAGAGGAGATGACCAAGGCTCTCTTGAACGAGAGCCTGGCAGACTGCGGAAGGACCGGGTTAGCCCCCTTCTGCAAGACCAACCCAGCCCCAGCGGTAAGCTGCTGATCTAAACATCTTATCTGTACATAACCTTCATCTGAATCATTGTGAGAAAACCTCATTGTATTCTTTCAGGCTGATGACAAGTTCTGGCGGGTCAAATATGACCACGAAGCGGCCAAGAAGGCCAGAAAGGCAAAGAAAACCGCCAAGAAAGCCGCTCCCCGAAAGAAGGGGAGTAGGCCAACTGCTTCGGAGCTGATGCAATTAAGCGACAGCTCCGAGTCAGAGGTAACCCCTGAACCTGTAAGCTCTTTGTTACGTTTATTGTTTATTTCTTGTCCGCCTTACCAATACTTGTTCATCAACAGGATGACACCAGAGCCAGTAACCCGGTGGTTGAAGAGGTAATGTCACTTTCCTCCGACTCGGAGCCCTGCCAAGGCTGAAAGTCTGAAGGGTAACCCAGAAAGTAAGCTTTTCACATCCTTTAGCTTATCAAGATCCTCAATTTATTTTGAAGCGACAGGTTCATGAGAGTCGGCATCACACCCGGACCAACAAGGACACCGACCTCTCAGCCGGGTTACCCGACGCATCAAGGAAGCGCTGAACTGAGGTTATTTCCCACTTGTACCCTTTTCATCCGTTGGCGGGTGTTATCCGTCAGCCACTCAGTTCTTCTGACTCCAATTATCAGGAGACCTCCCCCTCTTCGGGCGACTCTATGCAGTCGAGTCTTCCGGCTTTCAAGACCGCGCCCGGGTAATGACAACCATCTCACGTTATACTTGTCTTTTACTTACTCTTTTTGTGCTTAACGTTTCTGTCCTTTCAGTGCCCAAGCCAAACTCACCAAGAGGGCGAAGAAAGCCAAGCCAATCGAAGAGCCGGAGTTGCCTGAGCCGGAGGCAGCAGATCAAGAACCGCCAGCTGCCTCCGCTCCCGAAGACGCCGCTCCAACTAATAAGGCAGCTGCCGAAGCGTCTGCTAACCCGGAGGCCTCCGGCTCGGCTCAACCAGCAAATGATCCAGACATGGTAATCACCCGGACGGCATTTGTTGAGCCGGGGAGACCTACCGCACTGGCTAAGTGCTCCGCTAAGGGGGAGTTGCTGCAGCCCCACCGGGTGAACCTGGACCTCTCCGACCACACCAACCTGAGCATTGGAGAGCTCGTCTCTGGCTACATCAGCGAAGTGCACAAGAGCCGGGACGCAGAGGTTGCCATGGTGAACCAGATCCAGCAAAAATCTGAGGTATCCTTCTGCTATCCTCTTACTTACTGCATAGTTACCTTTATCCAAAGTCGGCGACTTATGATTGAATATGTTGTAGACTTAGGTTCCGGCTTACTCAACTGAGCCGGTAGTTTGTAGATAGATACGTTCAATATGCATTAGCCCCCAAGTGCCAAGTGTCTTTGCTTGGAAACGCTTGGGACTTAAAATTTATATAGTAACTGTTCATGTCATAACCCGGAAATGTATGCAAGCTGCTGGCAAGAAGCTAAAGGCTGACATGGATGATCTCAAGAGCCGGCTGCAGATGCAAGAGATGGATACCCGGAAGGCAAATGCCAAATTTGTGTCTAGCATCGCCGCTCAAGAAAAGCTGAAGACAGAGTTTGACGCTGAGCGGAACGTGTGGGCCGAAGAGAACGCCGCATTGGTGAACCGGGCTGAACAGGCGGAGAAGACTCTCTCCGAGAAGACCGCCGAGCTCTCCGGCCTAAAGCGCCAGGTGTCCCAGATGGTGGCCGCAATCTTCGGTAAGTCGCCTCACCGGCTTTCATCAAGTTTAGAATCTTTATATCTCATAATTCATCCTTGTCGGCGGCTTATCTGATTCTGTTAAATAGGTCCCAGAAGTGCCAATCTCAACCAGAGCGTGGTAACCAAGCTGAAGGCCGTGTACACCCTGGTGGAGCAGCTCTACACCGGGTCACAACGTGCCTTGGCTGTGGTGGCCCTATCCAACGAGGTGCCGACTCACCTGGGAGAAGTCCTTCGCCGGCTTGCTGTACTACCTCAACGGATCCAAGAGCTGCGACGGGCCTCTGCAAGAGCCGAAGCGATCGCCACGCTGAGCCGGGCCAAGGCGTTCCTGCCGGAGTTAGACCCGGCGGACATCGCCCTTGGCTATCCAAGCCTGAAGGAAGACGGCTCCGCCTTCGATCAGAAGGACTTCGCAGCTTGCGTGAAGGCCGTACGCCCGGTGGCCACTCTTATTGGCAACGATACAGATCTGACTAAGTATCAGCCGGGCTACGATGCAGAAAATCAGAGGATCCCTACTCCGCGCTATGAAGCCCTTAACTTGATCCCGCCGGCTCGTCAGCACACCTTCTCCCCGGAGATTGACCCGGCCGGGTTAATTGACGAGGAAGCCCAATTCGAAGCTCTTAGCGGCATCGACTGGAAGTCATCAACTTTCCAGGTCTTGGGATCAGCCGAAGGAGAAGATAGGAACGAGCCGGAGACTTCAACTCAACAAGCGTCGTAACTCGGCTGGCGGCTTAGCAAACAATGCCTCATCCTGTTGGACTCAATGAGTCTTGTAATAGAGTAGGACCAGTACTTTATCGTTGTCACGCCATCGTGCACGCCCTGAATTCTGAAGTCTGTTGAAATTGTCTCCTTTATGTTTCTCCGGGTCATAATTAATCATTTGTTTTCCTTACTCTCAAAATAGTTGCCTGTAACTATCCTGCAAAGAAAGACAAATCACAAGCCTCGAGGAGGCTGACCGCCCTGAGAATCATAGGTTTTAAATAACCTGGAAGAAGAATCAAAAGGGACTGGTCTTCAATAATATCCTGAATACAGTCGTAATAACATACTTAGCAGCCTGCAAGCATACTACCGGCTTAGATAACCCGGGTAGGAAGGTTGGTACCGAAATTCCGGTTTACCTGTCTTAATAACACCCATTGTGTTCAGCGAATACTGTAAACCAAAGTTAAACCGGCAAAGTGAGACCCGGCCGTACACACTTGGAAATAAACAAACAGAACTTACTACAAAGCAGAGGAACTTAGGGGCTTCCGGTTCGGATACGACCAGAGACCCGGCCCAAAGGGGTTATGCTAGGATTCGAATACGATCATATAGCCCCCAGTGGGTGTGGCGATGCCAATCAAGAGGGTATCGACAGCTATGTTCTCTTTGGTTCGAGTACGACCCATGTTTGAACAGGAAGCCCCCAAATGACTTGAAGAATTGTTTAACGATGCTGATTCGAATACGATCCACGTCGGTTCTCAAAAGGGGTTAAACTAAGATTCAAATATGATCAAAGAAAACTCCCCAATGAGCTCGGCACTTTGCCAATCAAATGGGTATCGACAGCTGTGTTCTCTTTGGTTCGAATACGACCTATGTTTGAACAGGAAGCCCCCAAGTGACCTTATCGCCTACGGCTAGATTCGAATACGATCCTAAGCCGGATCCTCCTTCAAGTTATCATGTAATCTGGTGATGAAAACAACACATGCACATTTGGAGGAGAAAAAAGGACAGAGGTCCTGCTTTATTGCTTATCATAATATATACATGGCTTAGAGAAGTATGTACATCATGAGAGCCGGTGGCTCAAGTGTAGTAAGGCCGAAGCTGAGCTATGTTCCACGGCCGTCGGGTCTCTTCCTCCGACTTACGTGAATCTTTGTGCTCCCGAATGTCAATGAGGTAATATGACCCGTTGTGCAAATTCTTGCTGACCACAAAGAGCCCTTCCCAAGGCGGGGATAGCTTGTGCGCATCTGTTTGATCCTGGATGAGCCGGAGCACGAGATCACCTTCCTGGAAGACCCGGGATTTAACCCGGCGGCTATGATAACGGCGCAGGTCTTGTTGGTAAATCGCTGAACGGGCTGCTGCCACATCACGCTGTTCGTCCAACAAGTCAAGAGCATCCTGGCGCGCCTGTTCATTATCCGCCTCAACGTAAGCCGCCACTCGAGGTGAGTCATGACGGATGTCACTGGGGAGGACTGCTTCTGCCCCATAAACCATGAAGAAAGGCGTAAAACCTGTAGACCTGTTAGGAGTAGTGTTGATGCTCCATAACACGGAGGGCAACTCCTCCACCCAACAACCCGGCGTCCGTTGCAAAGGGACCAAAAGCCGGGGCTTGATGCCCTTCAGAATCTCCTGATTAGCTCTCTCAGCTTGACCATTGGATTGAGGATGAGCCACTGAGGAAACATCAAGTCGGATATGCTCTCGTTGACAAAACTCCTCCATGGCGCCTTTGGAGAGATTGGTGCCATTGTCAGTTATAATGCTGTGTGGAAAACCAAAGCGAAAGATCACCTTTTTCATAAACTGAACCGCCGTGGCTGCATCACACTTGCTAACTGGCTCCGCTTCAACCCACTTGGTAAACTTGTCAACTGCCACCAAAAGGTGGGTCTTCTTATCCTTGGATCTTTTGAAAGGCCCAACCATATCCAGCCCCCAGACCGCAAAGGGCCAAGTAATTGGGATCATCCTCAGCTCTTGAGCCGGTACATGAGCCCGTCGCGAGAACCTTTGGCAACCATCACACTTACTGACCAAGTCCTCTGCATCAGCATGAGCCGTCAACCAATAAAAACCATGACGAAAAGCCTTGGCCACAAGAGACTTTGAGCCGGCGTGATGGCCACAATCCCCTTCATGGATCTCACGCAAGATCTCTTGCCCTTCCTCAGGGGAAACACAACGCTGAAACGCTCCCGTAACACTACGGTGGTGCAACTCACCATTGATAACAATCATTGACTTAGCCCGCCGGGTTATTTGCCTGGCCAAAGTTTCATCCTCAGGCAACTCGCCCCGGGTCATGTAAGCCAGATATGGCATTGTTCAGTCTGGTATGATATGGAGAGCCGCCACCAGTCGTGCCTCCGGGTCGGGGACAGCCAAGTTTTCCTCTGTAGGCAACTTAACAGAAGGATTATACAGGACATCCAGGAAAGTATTAGGCGGCACCGGCTTTCGCTGAGAGCCTAGCCGGCTTAAAGCATCAGTCGCCTCGTTCTTCCTGCGATCAATGTGCTCTACTTGGTAGCCCTGAAAGTGCCCAGCAATGGCATCAACTTCGCGGCAATAAGCCGCCATGAGAGGGTCCTTAGAGTCCCACTTGCCTGATACTTGTTGAGCCACCAAGTCTGAGTCACCGAAACACCTTACCCGGCTCAAGCTCATCTCCTTAGCCATCCGAAGACCGTGGAGCAAGGCCTCGTACTCAGCCGCATTGTTAGTGCAAAGAAACATCAACTGTAGCACATAATGGAACTTGTCACCTTTAGGGGAAGCCAATACAACTCCAGCCCCCGAGCCCTCCAACTGCCTGGATCCATCGAAGTGAATAGTCCAATATGTGTTATCCGGCTTTTGCTCGGGCACTTGTGACTCTGTCCAATCATTTATGAAATCCACCAGGGCCTGAGATTTAATAGCAGTGCGTGGCACATACTTGAGACCATGAGGTCCGAGCTCGATAGCCCACTTAGCCACTCTCCCTGTGGCCTCTCTGTTTTGAATGATATCACCAAGAGGGGAAGAACTGACCACGGTTATGGGATGACCCTGGAAATAATGCTTAAGCTTCCGCTTGCCATGAACACACCATAAACAAGCTTCTGCCAATGTGGATACCGCTGTTTGGACTCGATAAGCACTTCGCTGACATAATAAACCGGCCGCTGAACCGGATGCTCCTTTCCCTCTTCCTTGCGTTCCACCACCACAGCCACACTGACAGCTCGTGGGTTTGCCGCCACGTACAGTAATAAGGGCTCCTTATCAACCGGAGCAGCAAGGACTGGGGGCTCTGCCAGCTGCTTCTTCAAATCCTAAAAAGCAGTATTAGCTGCGTCATTCCAGACAAAGTTATCAGTTTTCTTCATCAACTGATATAATGGCATGGCCTTCTCACCCAAACGGCTTATAAACCGGCTTAAAGCAGTGATGCGACCCGCCAAACGTTGAACATCATTTATACACGCCGGCTTAGCCAGGGAGGTGATGGCCTTGATCTTCTCCGGGTTAAGCTCAATGCCTCTGTCAGAAACCAAAAAACCCAAGAGTTTGCCTGCAGGGACACCAAAGACACACTTGGCCGGGTTAAGCATCATCTTGTAGACCCGGAGATTATCAAAGGTTTCTCTCAAATCATCTATCAGGGTTTCCTCCTTTATGGATTTAACCACAATATCGTCCACATAAGCATGAACATTGCGCCCAATCTGTTTATGAAGACAGTTCTGCACGCAACGCTGATAAGTCGCCTGTGCACACTTGAGTCCAAAGGGCATGGATACATAGCAGAAGGCTCCAAAGGGAGTGATGAACGCCGTCTTCTCCTGGTCCTTAACCGCCATTTTAATCTGATGATATCCAGAATAAGCGTCCAGGAAACTTAAGCGCGCACAACCGGCCGTAGCATCAATAATTTGATCAATACGGGGAAGGGCAAAAGGATCAGCCGGACACGCTTTATTTAAGTCCGCGTAGTCCACACACATCCGCCAAGTGCCGTTCTTCTTGAGTACGAGCACCGGGTTAGCTAACCACTCCGGGTGAAAGACTTCAACAATAAACCCGGCCGCCAAGAGCCGGGCCACCTCTTCGCCAATGGCTTTCCGCCTCTCTTCATTAAACCGCCGAAGGAACTGCCTGACTGGCTTAAATTTCGGATCAACATTGAGAGTGTGCTCAGCGAGTTCTCTAGGTACACCTGGCATGTCAGAAGGTTTCCATGCGAAGATGTCCCTATTCTCACGGATGAACTCGATGAGCGCGCTTTCCTATTTTGGATCCAGATTGGCACTGATGCTGAATTGCTGAGATGAATCTCCTGGAACGAAATCAACAAGTTTAGTCTCATCAGCCGACTTAAATTTCATTGCCGGCTCATGCTCCGTAGTCGGCTTTTTCAGAGAGGTCATATCTGTTGGGTCAACGTTGTCCTTGTAAAACTTCAACTCCTCTGTTGCACAAACAGATTCTGCATAAGCTGCATCGCCTTCCTCACATTCCAAGGCCACCTTCCGGCTGCCGTGAACCGTAATGGTCCCATTATGACCCGGCATCTTGAGCTGTAAGTAAACATAACACGGCCGTGCCATGAATTTGGCGTAAGCCGGCCGCCCAAATATAGCATGGTACGGACTTCTTATCTTGACCACCTCAAAGGTCAATTTTTCCACCCTGTAGTTGTTCTCATCTCCGAAGGCCACTTCCAACTCGATCTTGCCGACTGGATAAGCCGACTTACCAGGTACCACACCGTGGAAAATAGTGTTTGACTGGCTGAGGTTCTTATCAATCAACCCCATACGACGAAATGTCTCATAATAGAGGATGTTGATGCTGCTGCCTCCATCCATGAGCACCTTAGTGAACTTATATCCTCCCACCTGAGGAGCCACCACCAGGCCAAGTGACCCGGATTATCCACCCGGGGAGGGTGATCCTCCCTACTCCACACTATAGGCTGCTCAGACCACCGCAAGTAGCGTGGAACCGCCGGCTCAACAGCGTTCACAGCCCTCTTATGAAGCTTCTGGTCTCGCTTACACAGACTGGTGGTGAATACATGGTACTGTCCACCGCTAAGCTGCTTTGGATTGGTCTGATAACCCCCTGTTGCTGTTGATGACCCTGGCCGGACTGCTGATTAAAGCCCCCTTGAACATTCTGAGGATTGGAATTTGAGCCGCCGCCCGGGCCATGAAAGCCGCCGGCGCCTGAGCCGCCGCCCGGGCCATTGTAATTCTTAAAGGCCTTCATGATTGCACAGTTCTTCCATAGATGAGTCGCTGGCTTCTCTCTAGAGCCATGCCTTGGACAAGGCTCATTCAACAGCTGCTCCAGCGTCGGGCTTGACCCGCCGCCTCGGGGAGCGGGCCTCCCCTTACGTCGCTGGCTATTCCCTTGTGAGCTGGCGTTGGCCACAAACTCTAGGCTGCCATCGGCCTTGCGCTTGCCTCCTCCTTGGTTTCCCGGGTTATGCTGAGGACCCTTGCCATTGCCGTTCTTCTTTCCCTTCCCTGTCCTTTCATCATCTGAAGCGGGGTCCTTGGTACCATCAGAATTGGCGTACTTGACAAGAGCCGCCATTAGTGTACCCATATCATTGCAGTCGCGCTTAAGCCGCCCGAGTTTCATCTTTAGGGGCACAAACCGACAATTCAGCTCCAACATTAAGACTGCAGAGCCAGCGTCCATCTTATCCGAGGAGTGTATTATCTCCTTAACCCGGCGAACCCAATGTGTCGTAGATTCCCCTTCCTGCTGCTTGCAGTTGGTCAAATCCACAATTGACATAGATTGCCTACAGGTATCCTTGAAGTTTTGGATGAACCGGGCTTTCAGCTCGGCCCAAGACCCAAAGGAATTCGGTGGTAGCCCTTTAAACCAAGTGCGGGCAGTCCCATCTAACATCATGGTAAAATACTTAGCCATGGCCGCCTCACTAACCTCCAGCAGCTCCATAGCCATCTCATAACTCTCGATCCATGCTGCAGGTTGTAAGTCTGCTGTGTAATTAGGCACCTTCCTAGGGCCTTTGAAGTCCTTGGGTAGACGCTCATTGCAGATAGCTGGCACTAAACAAGGGACACCCCCAGTCCTGGTAGGGATACCCACGTCGACGGAAGTCGTCGCATAAGCCGGGGGGGTCTGGTAAGCCGTCAGTTGAGGCACCTGCTCCGCCTCTTGCCGCGCTCTGTCCTGGTCTGCTGCGTGAAAGGCTCCGTTATGAGCCGGGCCATGGCCAGGGGGGGGTCATGGCGTCGGATGTTACTTGAGCCGGTCGCTGAGACCATGTGCCGGCTGTAACTCGGGCTCCGGCCTGGGCGAGGGGTTGAGTGGATCATGTCCCGGCTATAGGAGTACGCCTCTTGCTGCGCCAGTGCTGTCTGAAGGAGTTCCCTGACCCGGCGGGTTTCAATAGCCGTCGGAGAGTCGCCGTCAACCGGGAGAGCCGGCAGCCGTGCCGCCACGGCGACCATGTTCTCCAGCGGGTTATTATAATGACCCGAGGGTATTGGCACCTACTGAGGCGGGGCAGGGGCACCTGGGGAGGCCCCATCACTTGCGGCTGAATAGGGGTCCCAGACCCGGGCACTATGACCCCTGGCGGGTTACTAGACCTTGCACCTGGCGTGTTGAAGAGGTTTCGCGGATCGTAAACCGGAGGGAGTCGAGATTGGGCCTTTTGATGCCTCCTTCTCAGGACCTCATTGGACGCGTTTTGATCCATCGTGAGCCGGAAGGACTGTGCTTGAATCAACTGGGTTTGGGCGTCGAGAGCCGCCCTTTCTGCAGCCATCCTGATCCCCTCTGCTGCCAGATCCTCTTTGGCTTTCACTAGATCCAATTTTAACTGCGCCACCTCTGCATCATGCTGAGCTTTATCTGCCGGGTCAACCGTAGCGGTTAACAGGGCCGTCATCTTGTCCGTGAGATCCATTAGCACCTGAGCCGGAGAAGGCACCGGGTTTCCCGCTCCAGCAGCGGGGTTCTGAACAGGCTGCACACCGGCCATAAAGACTCCAACCTGACTTGGCGGCTCAAACGGGTCCGGAATACTGTCACCATCGGAACAACCCATGAGCCTGCCATCTTGGAGTTGATACAACGAGTTTGACTCATCGGTGGACGACTCGCCGTCAGAGCCGGCGGCCGCCTCATCACCAGATCCAGATTGATCAGAGGGCCCTCCATGGATACATCCCACAAAAGCATGCCGTAAGGCAGGCCGGGCCCGGGCGGGTCGTGCACGCTGAGCCGTCTCGATGAGATCGGCGCAGAGATCCGGCTCAGGGCCCGGCTCACCAATCTTGCCAATGAAAACATGAATTCCGCCGAAGGGGACCCGGTACCCGTACTCAATTGAGCCGGCGTCGGGGCTCCAGTTTGCATCGTCAATATAGAGCTTGCCGCAACGACTCTTGGTCATCCGGCCCACAGCGTATCCCTTGAGCCCTTCGAAGCTGCCCTTCAAGAACTCAAATCCAACGTGCGCTAGCCCCACGGTGGGCGCCAACTGTCGTGGAATTGTCACGGCAGATGTCCTCGAGCTAGGACTTAGTCGTGGAGCCATCGCAGCTAGGAAGCTTGAAGGGGTTAATGCGGGACAAGGAACACGAGGGTTTATACTGGTTCGGCCCCTTACGGCGAAGGTAAAAGCCTACGTCCAGTTTGAGGTGGTATTGATTAGGGTTACGATCACCAGGGAGCAAAACTGTTATGCCCGGCTCTCGATGAGATTGTTCTCTGCCCTAAACCGCTGCCGGGTCGTCCCTTTATATAGGGAGGCTAACGCCCTGCAGCTCTCAGAGTCCCGGCCGGCTCATAAGAGTGTCCGGCTCGGACTCTCAACCATCCTTGCCTTACACTACAATTTCTACCAAAACAATGATTGCAACTACGGGCCTTAAGCCATATCCGGGTCTTAAGCCCATCTTTGGCCCACCGTCTTCAAGCTTGGCACCGGGCTTCTAGCAATGACCATATGAGTAACCCGGCCCCTCCTGGCGGGTGACTCTAAGGTCTATATCCTCAACAATAACCATTAGAGTCACCCACCCAGGAGGGGCCGGGTTACGTCATAATGGTCATCACGCGAAGCCCAGTACCAGGCTTGAAGACGACGGGTTAGATAATGGGCTTAAGACCCGGAGGAGGCTTAAGGCCCGTAGTGATAAACCGCCGTATGGCAAGACTTGTAGTGTAAGGAAAGAATAGTTGAGAGTCCGAGCTGGACACTCTTATGAGCCGGCCGGGACTCTGAGAGCCGCTGGGCATCAACCTCTCTATATAAAGGCACGACCCGGCGGCGGTTTAGGGACAAGGAAGATCTCGACGAGAGCCAGGCATAGCGATTAAGCTCCCTGGTCATCGAAACCATAATTAATACCACCTCAACTGGACGTAGGCTTTTACCTTCACCGTAAGGGGCCGAACCAGTATAACCCCCGTGTTCCTTGCCCCGTTTAACCCCTTTAAGCTTCCTAGCTGCGATGGCTCCACGACTAAGTCCTAGCTCGAGGACATCTGCCGTGACAACTCCACGACAGAAACGGATAAGCTTGTTGTGGTCTTATAGGTAACATCTCAAGATCATAAGGTGATAACCGGCCACAAACGGAAAAGATGGAATAGCTGAGAAGAACGAAGAAATGCAAAACTCCACTTCAAAAGAATACGGAGAATTTAATTGCACTTCAAAAAGCAAGAAGGAAAAGTACTTGAGCTCCTTCGATAAGAATCTTGATGAACACTTGAGGAATGAATTAAATCATGATGAGCCACCGTGAAGAACTCCGGTACCAAAAGGATGATGAGACGGAATTGAGGTATGAAAAAGGGATAAGATTAAAGCCTTGCGATGATTTAGATGGAGGTTCCGACGAGATGGCCGAGGAAGCTTGGAACTCCGGAAAAGAAAAGATGAAAACACTTTGAACCGAGAATTTGATAAGATGAACAATCTCCGAAAAGAAGAGATAAAACCACTTGAAGAAAGAAGAATAAGCATTACGTTATGCTTATCCTCCCCCAATTAAATTGATGGGAAACAATGGATTTGCATACTCCTTATTCCCGTTGGAAAAGATTAAAGGGAGATATAGCGCCAAAACTTGAGAAAGTCTTCGTGAACCACCGGTAGGATTAGGAAAGAACGAATTAATTGATATGATAGCGTCAGAAAGAATCTTGAATGAACCACCGTAAGAATTCAAAATTGAATGACGAAAGAGAATGAATCATCGGGAAGAATTAGAAAAGCACAAAGATACTTGAGGGAATTAAGAGACAAGAGAACGAAGGGGCCGCGAACTGATTGAAGAATACTTGAACGAAGCACCGAAAGAATATTGAGACGAACAAAGGGGCACGGATATATAATAAATGGAGAACGAATCTGAAAACTTAGAATGAACAAATATTCCGAAAAGATGACCTCCGGATAATTGAGACGGAAAACAACTCCTGAAATACTCCGGATGGGTGAAAATAATTGCACAACTTGTAACAATATGATAAGATAACCATCGAGCTAGCACCGCGAATTTCCGGGAGAACGGACAAGATTTGAGAAAATTCTACTTCGATCTTCAATGTTGAGGATGACGGCGAGAAATAACGCCAAAATTGTTGAGATGCTCTGGGAGAAAAAGGTTGGCCCGAACATGAAAGAATTTGAAAGCGATCTTGGAGAAACATCTGACTGATGAAATTCATACTTACGTCAAACTTCGAAAATGAGTTTTGAGAAATAACTCCGGGAAAATTAGAAGAGTCAGGTAAGATCCTGGGAAAAGACCTGTGGGTTAGGGCCCACTGAAAAGAAACACCCTTGAAGAAGGATTGTTGAAGAGATAGATGATGCACCGGAACAATTGAAATATTTGAATGAGATGACAACCTCGAATTAATTCGAACACAGACGAATCTCCTGAGATGTCTTCATAACTCCAGAACGATTAAATGACGAGGAGGGAACAAGCAACGGGAAACACTTGATCCAAGGAAAAGAATATGATCAACACCGAAAAACTTGAATTGAGTCCACCGGAGAAGAAAAGAGATGAAGAATGTCAAACGAGACGAGAATTCACCGATTGAAATAATTGAGGGAAAACTGAAGATACTCCGCAAGAATGAAATAGATGCTCGAATAGAGGCTCAGACTCCGGGAATAAAAGGGGTGGGAGGGCGGGAAAAACAACGGCAACTTGGAAGGGGAAATCGACGAATAGCTTTGAAGAGAAAACGCCGGTTGAAAACATTGAGGAAAGAAAGCAAAGACTTCGCACGAGTAGGATGGATACTCGACTACGAACTCCGGTTCTGAGAAGAAGAAGGGTGGGCGGGTGGGAAAAACAAGGACAACTTCGGACAGGGAAAACGACATCGGTTGAAAAGAGATGAGGATTAATCTAGCAAAAGATGACGAGGATCGAAAACACTCGAAGAGAAATGCGCCGGATTGAAAAGACGATGGACAACGAACAAAAACTAACCGCGAGATCCTAAAAAAATTTGAAGGGGAAGCGGAATAGTTCAAAACACCTACGTCAAGATTTCTCACCAGAGCGACGAAGGGGACTGAGGAGTAAAAAGAATTCCTACTCTCCGATATAACTAGACTCAGAAAAAAAATTCTTTTAGACTCAACAACGGCCAAACTACACGATCAATCAAGGGGGGCTCCTAGGGTCGGTCGAGGCTCTGATACCAACTTGTCATGCCCAATATGCGATACTATCCTAAAGAGACTCGAAGGTCCCACCAAGGATAGAACCGCATATTGAAACGCTTCTGCAAGGTGGATATCATTACATCAACATTACATAATATATGGGGGTACATACAAGGCATACAAATGCCGCAAGAATACATCAATACATCCTACATAAGATCAACATCCGACTACGGATGAATCACAAACAGAAGCTCAAACGACATCCACCCTGCTAGCCCAGGCTGCCGACCTGGAACCTATCCCCTGATCGAAGAAGAAGCAAAAGAAGAACTCCAAAACAAGCAACATCGCTCTCGCGTCATGATCATCGCGAAACCTGTACCTGTAACTGGTGTTGTAGTAATCTGTGAGCCACGAGGACTCAGCAATCCCATTACCATGGG
Organism: Triticum aestivum; assembly: GCF_018294505.1. Classification (NCBI taxonomy): domain Eukaryota; kingdom Viridiplantae; phylum Streptophyta; class Magnoliopsida; order Poales; family Poaceae; genus Triticum; species Triticum aestivum. The sequence goes on along the minus strand of NC_057802.1, from coordinate 533,015,753 downwards.
TATCAAGACTAGTAAAGCTTAATGGGAAAGGAATGGATAAGGTGGTGAGGTTGCAGCAGCGACTAAGCAAGTATGGTGGCTAACTTACGCAAATAAGAGCGAGAAGAGAAGCAAAGGAACGGTCGTGAACTAACCATGATCAAGAAGTGATCCTGAACTCCTACTTACGTCAAACATAACCCAGAAACCGTGTTCACTTCCCAGACTCCGCCAAGAAGAGACTCCCACGGCTACACACGCGGTTGATGCATTTTAATTAAGGTCAAGTGTCAAGTTTTCTACAACCGGATATTAACAAATTCCCATCTGCCACATAACCGCGGGCACGGCTTTCGAAAGATAATACCCTGCAGGGGTGTCCCAACTTAGCCCATTATAAGCTCTCGCGGTCAACGAAGGATATTCCTTCTCCCGGGAAGACCCGATCAGTCTCGGAATCCCGGTTACAAGACATTTCGACGATGGTAAAACAAAACCACCAAAGCCGCCCGATGTGTTGACAATCCCGATAGGAGTCGCACGTATCTCGTTCTCAGGACACACCGGATAAGCGAAGTGTACAGGTACCGACGTAACCCAAGTTGCCAAGGGATGGTCCCGCACGGTGCTCTAGTTTGGACCAACACTCCGAGGAGCACTGGCCTGGGGGGTAAAATAAGATGACCCTCGAGAGCGCGACTCCCAAGGGAAAAGGGCTAGGTGAGACAAATGTAAAACCAAGGTTGGGCCTTGCTGGAGGAGTTTTATTCAAAGCAAACTGTCAAGGGGGTCCCATAAATCACCCAACCGTGTGAGGGACGCAAAATCAAGGAACATAACACCGGTATGACGGAAACTAGGGCGGCAAGAGTGGAACAAAACACCAGGCATAAGGCCGAGCATTCCACCCTTTACCAAGTATATAGATGCATTAATAATATAAGAGATATTGTGATATCCCAACAAAAACATAATCCAACATCGAGCAATCTTCATCTTCACCTGCAACTAGCAACGCTATAAGAGGGGCTGAGCAAAACCGGTAACATAGCCAAACAGCGGTTTGCTAGGAAGGGTGACAAAGGTTAGAGGTTCATGGCAATTTGGGAGGCTTGAAGAGCAAGTGAATAGGTAGCACAGCATAGCGATAGAACGAAGAAACTAGCATAGGAATGATAGTAATGAGATCCAAGGTGATGGTCATCTTGCCTGAAATCCCGCCAGGAAGAAGAACGAGTCCATGAAGAAGATGAAGCCACGAAGACGAACGAATCCTCACGATCGCAACGACACGGGAACTATCGAGAAGAAGCACACAACATAGTAAACACACCACACATGAACAAGGCATGATGCTCCATCAAGAATGATGCATGACAAGGCTACATGAAGCTACTCATGACAAAAGATGATGCATACAAGAACAACACATCCAAGCAAGTTTACATGAGGCCGGAAACAACATATAACAAATCCGGTAAGTCCTCATATGCAAATTTCGAAATTGGTCCAGAACTGAATAAACCTTATGTTCAAGTTGTTAAACAGCAAGTTAAGATGCACCAAGATGATCTACACGAAATTCTAGTCAAGTTACATATAAAGTTTATTAGATTCGGAGCTACGGCCTAGAAGATATGAGCAAAACAAGGTAAACATGGCATTGATGCAAAAAGCATTCAAACATCAAGCAAACACCTCAAAACAAGGATGCAACATGATAATATGAGACTACATGAAAAACTAAGCAAGTTTCATATAGAGCACACTCAAAACGGAGCAACGGTGCAACACATACACTCCAAACAAGATATAACAACAAACTGACCAAAACAGCAACTAGGCAACTTGCAAGCATCAAAACAATAAGCTAAAGCACCTTAACATGAAAACAAATGACATGGGCATGAACTACAGGTAAAGCATGACAAAACATGAACAATGAGCTATCTCCAGAAACCAATAGAGCATGCTCAAAAGGACATGACAAGATTGCAAATAATAACAGATTCACAGACTTAGTGAAATTACTGGACATGGCAGAATTAACAACAGGTTGCAAAGTTTAGAGCTAGCAAACAACATGCTACAGGAACGTATCATGGCAACCAAAGGCATGGCATGAATCTACTAATGGCATAGAACAAAAGTCCTGTCGTGTGGTTGGTGCGACATATGCCAAGGGATGGCTTATCATTGTGGGAGCCAATAAAACGTCGCCGGTGCCCGGAAACGGGATGAGGCGAAGACATGCACGCCGGCGAATCTTACCCAGGTTCGGGGCTCTCCGAGGAGATAACACCCCTAGTCCTGCTCTGCGGGGTCTCCGCATGATCACTAGATCGATAAGGGGTAGCTACAATCACTCCTAGAGCTGTTAAGATCAAGGGAGAAGAAGAACAAGGCTAGCTCTTGCTTCTCTCTATCTATGGTGTGTGTGCTATGCGTGGGTGTTAACCTAGAAGCCAACTATGCTCAGTGGCCAACCCTTTGCATGGGTGCTCCGGGGGGTTTATATAGGCCTACCCCCGGGGGTACAACGGTAATCCGACTGGGCTCTGGTCCCAGCCGTCAGTGTCTACGCTCGCCGGCTTCTCCGCCGGCTGCTGGGTCCCGCCGGCTGGTGGGTCCCGCCGGCTGCCGGCTACTTGGTCGACAGGCCGGTCCCACCGCCTAGGGTTTTGTCGGCGGCTGCTTACTGTAGCCGCGCCTCTGATGATGAGGGCTTTGTCGAGGTGAGCGTGGCTACAGTGGGCCGCCTCGGGGGCTATCACTGTAGCCTCACCTCGTCTTGTCTCCTTAATGGGACTCCTGCTTCGAGGAAGGGAGTAGCCGGCTTTTGGAGGCCGGCTATACTCTTGGACGACTAGGAAAAGCCGGACCGCCTTCACGCCTCTCTCTGGGTGAAGGGGGCCCACAGTCCTTGGGCCGTACAGGAGTGGGTCGTGGACGACGTCGAGGCTAGCGTGGCTACAGTGCCGAGCCGCACGGGAGACGTCCCTCCCGTACGGCCTCCTGTAGCCATGCCCGCCTCGGGCTTCGGGGGTCATGGGCCGCACTGTGGCCACACCAGGTCACGTCGCCGTTATGGAGGGGTGGTTGTGATCTTGGCCGGGCCCTAGGAGTCGGCGTCCTTCCTGGTCGGCTTCTTGGAGTCGGCCACCCCGTAGTCGTCCTGGGGAGGAGTCGGTGAGGCTGGGTCGCCTTCCCGAAGTCGGCTTTAGTGGTAGCCGGCCGGGGAAGGCGGCCCAAATGCTTGGAGTGCTTGAAGGCCCAAAGGCCTGATAAATTTTCTGAAGAGCCAGGGGTAGTCGGCTAGGCTACCCGTGGCCATTTACTCCGACAGTAGTCCCCGAAGCTGATTGGGCTTCGAGGTGGAGTGGGGTTCAAGAAGCTCGATCAGCTTCCTATCATGACGAGCCGGCAGCTGGGAGCCGGCCTTGGTCAGGCGCGCCGCCTTAGTCGAATTCTTCTGGAGTCGGGGGGCGGGAACCCGCAGGCACGTGCACCGGGCCGCGGGCCGGCCTCGGGCCGTTGGCGTGCCACGTGGCCGGAAAGCCTGCCAGCCCACGCGCGTGACGGGACGTCGCCGCAGGGAGGGGGCCCGCCACGTCCGCGCCCCGGCCCAGGCGCGGATCCTTTGTATCCCGAAACCGCCCGCACGTTCCGTGCGGCAGTTTCGGCTCGCACTTATGCGTAATAAACGCGAGACGTGGGGGGAGTGGGCGCAGTTAATCCCATGTCTCCCCCCCACGTCCGGCCTCTTCGGCCGCGTGAGGCTATAAGTAGGGGGAGGTGGAGGGCGGCAGGCCCTCGCACGCTCCTCCTACTTCCACCGTCTTCTTGCCTTGCTCGTTCTCGCGACAGCGCCTCGCCGCCGCGCTCTTCCTCCGCACGCTCCTCCGCCGCCGTGCTAGCTTCCGCTATGCCTCCCCTCGTAGAGCAGCTTGGCGGGGATTGGGATGGCTCCATCGTCCATAACGACCACATCGACTTCCTCCGCGACACCCGGCGTCTGCCCAGCGCAGACAAAGTGGAGGTCCGCCTCGCGCCAGAGAAGGAAGTCAGGCAGGCGCCGCGGGAGGGCGAGCGGGTGGTCTTCCGCTCGCACTTCCTGCGTGGCTTCGGCCTGCCAGTGAGCGCCTTCTTCCGCTCATGGCTGGAATTCTATCAGCTCCAGCCGCACCACCTCACCCCCAACGCGGTGGTGCTGCTGTCGGCCTTCGTCACCCTGTGCGAGGGCTATCTTGGCGTCCTCCCCACCCTCGAGCTCTGGGGGGAGTTCTTCCAGTTGAAGCTGGGCACGCGCGTGCGGGGCGTGTCGGCTCAGACCGGTGCCTTCATCGCGTCGCGGAGATCAGGCGCCGACAACCCCTTCCCCATCATCACCCTGATCCAATCGGTGAAGAAGTGGTAGAAGTCATACTTCTACGCGGGGAGCATCGCTCCCCGGGGCGACTACCTCAACCTGCCGGCCTACGTGGCCGGCCCACCGGCGGGCAGGCTGCCCCAGTGGTCCTTCCGGGCCGTGACGCTGTCGCAGGGAGGAAACGCCGCCATCGCCCGCCTGCGGGTGATGGTCCAGTCAGAGGGCCTGACGGGGCCCGACCTCCTGGCCGCGTTTGTCACGCGCCGGGTCCTTCCGCTCCAGAGCCGGCCTCATCTGATCTGTCAGATGAGCGGCCAACTCGATCCATGCCGAATGTGCACCAAGGAGATGCCGCAGCCCGACGCCGCCGACATGGTGAATTACCTCGCCAACTGCCAACTTTCCGAAGACTGGCAATTCGGCAAGGAGCCATACAGCCGCGCCAATCCTCCGCCTACGGTACTCTCCCCTCGTCTCTTTTTCTTTCTCTCTCTCAGCTTTGTCGCCGAGTTCCTCTGGGCCGACTTTGACTCAGTCGGCTTGCTCTTTTGACAGAGTCCTCTGCTTCGGCCGGCCGGCGGGGCAGACGTGGAGCGCCGCTTCGTCCCCGACCGGACCGAACACGACCAGGAGGACCCTGACCTGGGGGCGGTCCATATGGAGGACGCCGTCGAGCCGGCCGGCGGCCAAGCCGGCAGCGAAGCAGGCGGCTCCGGGTTCACCGCGACCTTCGACGACTGGCCGGACGAGGACGAAGCCGAAGCCGTCCCGCCCCGCCAGCCGGCCTCCGGACACGGCGCGGGCTCCTCCGGCGCGCAGCCTGCTCGGGGTAGAGGCCAGAAACGTCGCGCCACCCAGGGCATGTTCGGCAGCCGGACGAAGAAGCCCAGGGGTGGGGCGGCAGCCACCAGGCGGGAAGAGGCGGCCGCGAAGGCGGCTCGCTTCCGCAAAGTGGTGAAGCAGCCGCAGACTGTGTCGGCGTAAGTTCTCTCTTTCTATGTACTGTCCTTCTTTCTTTCCTTTGGTGGTTCTTGAACCTTCGTCTTCTTTTTCAATGGTCAGAGCTCCGCTGTCACTTGAGCGGGCGGCTGCCGGCTCCGTCGTCGAGTCGCCAGGGGGCTCTGGGAGCACCACCCGCCGCGTAGATCCCCGCGCCGCCCTCCTGGAGGCGACGGAAAGGAACACGCGGGAGGTGCGGGAGGAGCAGGAAGCGCGGGAGGCGGAGGCACGGAGGGCAGCCGCCGCCCAGGCAGCTCGGGAGGAGGAGGCGGCGAAGGCGCTCGCCGAGGCCGCAGCCAAGGCCCAGGCAGAGGCCGAGGCCGAAGCGGCGGCAGGGGAGGCTTTGATGGTCACCCCCCTGCACACCATGGTGCCCGGGGACGTGGATCCCTTGCCAGGGGGAGCCAGCGGTTCCCAGCCGGGGCTGGGAGGAAGCGGCGACGACGTCGTCATCTTGGGGGAGGCGCCGGGGCCGACTCCTCCGACTAGGGCGACCCAAGGCCACCAGCCTGAGCCTGCGCCCGCACAGTCGGCGGAGGGTGAGCCGGCCGCGGGGGCTGAGGTGGCGGTCCGGGTTCCGCCAAGCCGGCGTGCAGGGAAGGCCGCGTCTGAACCGCAGAAGGCTGCGTCGGAGCCACAGCCGGCCGTGGGCTCCAGCTCGTCGGCCCGAGACGCGGAGGCGGCCAGCGCTACCTCGGGGTGGATGCCGGGCGGAGGGACAGCCGTGGTGAACGTCGCTGCACAAGACGTCCGGACCCGGCTACAAAGCCAAGCCGCGGCGCTGAGGCAGTTCACCGACGAATTCCTCGCCACGCGGGCAGCCATCCGGGTTAGTATTCTCATCTTGTTCTTTCTTGATCTTGATTTCTCTCGTGGGGGCGCGTCAGCGCACCCACTGGGTGTAGTCCCCGAGTTCCGAGTCGGCTGCTGAGCAGGCGGCTTGGAACTTCTTGGAGATTTTGTTTTTGCTGCTTTTGTTCTCACGTCGGTCTTTTGTCCGTCTTGCAGGACTACCACAACCTCCGAGCGGCCGCCTTCAACTCCCAGGCTCGGGAGCTGACTCAGAAGACCGCCGATCTCACTGAAAGCCGAGGTATGTGACTTGATCTTTATCTCATGTGGTGGCGCGTCAGCGCACCCACTGGGTGTAGTCCCCGAGATTCGGGCCGACTGCTGAGCAGTCGGCTCGGATCTTCCTTGATGATTTCTCATTGTTCTTCTTCTTCTTCTTCTATCTCTGCAGCGGCCAACGCCAGTCTGAGGGCACAGCTGGGGGAGTCCCAGACTGCTCTTCGTGCCAAGGACGCGGAGCTCGCCGCCTTGGTGCAGGAGCGCGACCGCCTGGTCAAGAAGTTGGCCGACCAGGAGGAAGGCCACCAGGCGGCGCTGAAGGCTGCGCAGGATCGTGAAGCCACCCTCCAGGCCGAGTTCGAGACGGAGGCGGCCGGCTGGGCAGAGGCCAGGCAGACTCTGGTCTCCGGCTATGGCCAGATCGAGGATCTGGTTGACGGTAAGTCGTCTACCCCTTCGTCCTTTCTTGCCATCTGCCATTTTGACTTGTTTTTCTGATTTTGGTGTTTTTCTTTCCTTTTCTTCTTCGCGCGGAGTACTTCCCCGGCTATTCCACTGCCGCCAACCAGGCCATCGAAGCCCGTCGCCAGGCGAAGAGGCAAGCCGGCTTCGAGATCTCGCCAACCGCCGGCCGCTCGCTGGAGGAACAACTCCTGGCGATCCAGGCTCGCATCCAGCCGGCTCACAGGCTGCTCCGCCGGCTTCAGCGCGCGGGATCGCAGGTCTTGGCCGCCCTCTGGCCCGGCCAAGTGGTCCCTCGCACCCCCAGTTGGACCGCCGACTGGCTGGAGGTGGCAGTCGGCCGCTTCGAGGCTTGGAAGGCGTCAGCGGCTCGCTCCGGCGCCAGGCGGGCGCTGGAGTTCGTCAAGGCCTGGTATCCCGGCCTGAACCTGGACCAGCTGGCGACCTGGCGGCAGCAAGCCGACATGGAGCTGGAGCCGGCGCGGCCGGCCATCATTCGGCGGGCTTCAGCGATCACCGACTACACCGACACCAACGTCTTCGGTCCCGAGGTGGACGACAATGGAGTCGCCCAGCCGGAAGATTGGTTCGGGCTGGACCCGGCGTACGGCGAGGACTCGGCGGAGGAGATCGACTCCAGCGACGAGGGCGAAGAGGAGGAGGAGGAGGGTGAAGATGCCGAGCCGGCTGGTGGAGTAGCCGGCCAGCCTGACCGCGCCTCCAGCACTACGTCGCGTGCGAGTGCGTCTCCTGCCGCGGGAGGCGGTCAGGCCGGGACCAGCTAGGCGGCCACTCCTTCAGCCGGCGAGCTGCCCTCACCGACCAGCTCGGCCTCCAAGTCGCGCCTTAGTCTTCTTTCTTTTGTTTTCCTGTCTTGTTACTTTTGAACAATGTTTGGTTAAGTCTGCACAATTCCACCCACTGGGTGTATTCAAACTTAATTCTGTTGCCGGCCTGTGGGCGGCTTTATGTATATAAGTTATGCAATCGGTCTTTCCTTGTACTTTCGCTGTTTGTCCTTCTGCTTTTTTCCTTTGCCGCCCTCCCTTGGTTGCCGCCTCCCTAGTCAAACAGTTGCTCTGCAATCTGTAGCCGGGGAGTGCCTGGCCGATTGGGGATGGGGAAGTACTTTTAGCTCTGCCGGACTTAAGCTAAGTTTTTTAGGAAGCCGGCCAGCCGGCTGCTGTGACAGCCGGCAGGCATATATGGAGGCCGTCTTTTTGCCATATAGGTTAGTTGTTCCTTAGCCGTTTTTCGTGTGGGCGTCCTTTCTGTCTTCTCTCTTGCTAGTCGGACAGTCAGTTCTTTGAGCTGCGACTTTCAACAAGAGAGGACTTGGGAGCCGGCGCACTACGTTGCTGACTTCGGGAAGAACTTAGAATATAGCTCAAGGTGGCCAGTCCCCAGGCCGACTAGTCGGACCCGGTGCCGGACAAGAATTCAAAATGTAATAATACATTCATGGATATGACACTCGTCAATCATAGATAAATAAAAGGCAGTCCCCGAGTACTGTTCGGGGGGCCTGTTGGTTTGTAACTTAATACAAAAGGGGTAGCGTGATACATACTGCTTTTCAGCTGTAAAATCGTCTTAGGAGGTTTGCGTTCCATGGTCGCTCCGACTCCTTGCCGGAGTCGTCTCTCTTGCGTGCTCTTGGCTTTTGCGCGTCGATCAAGTAGTAGGAGTCGTTGCCGAGTGCCTTGCTGACGACGAAGGGGCCTTCCCAAGGGGCCGAGAGCTTGTGCTGGCCGGCTGTTCGCTGGATCAGCCGGAGCACAAGGTCGCCCTCTTGGAAGGATCTTGGCTTGACCTTGCGGTTGTAGTAGCGGCGCAGGCCTTGCTGGTAGATGGCGGACCGGCTGAGGGCTAACAGCCGGCCTTCTTCCAGTAGGTCGACGCCGTCTTCTCTTGCTTCTTTGGCTTCCTCCTCCGTGTACATGGTGATCCGAGGCGAGTCGAACTCGATGTCTGTTGGGATGACAGCCTCGGCACCGTACACAAGGAAGAATGGAGTGAAGCCGGTTGACTTGTTGGGTGTAGTGCGCAGACTCCAGAGGACAGCCGGCAGCTCTTCGAGCCAGCAGCCGGCCGATCGCTCCAGTGGTACAACCAGTCGGGGCTTGATGCCGGAGAGGATAAGTCCATTTGCTCGCTCGACCTGGCCGTTTGACTGCGGGTGGGCAACGGACGCTAAGTCCAGTCGGATGTCCTGTGTCGCGCAGAAACGTGCCAGTGCGCCTTTGGCGAAGTTCGTGCCGTTGTCGGTGATGATGCTGTGCGGCACGCCGTACCGAGTAGTGATGTCGGTGATGAATGTCACGGCAGTCGGCCCGTTCAGCTTCTTAATTGGCTTGGCTTCAATCCACTTTGTGAACTTGTCCACAGCAACGAGTAGATGTGTCAAGCCACCGCGGGCTGTCTTGAAAGGGCCCACCATGTCCAGTCCCCAGACGGCAAAAGGCCAGGTGAGGGGAATGGTCTTGAGGGCAGAAGCCGGCAGGTGTTGTTTGGAACTGAAGACTTGACATCCTCTGCAGCTCTTGACTATTTCTTTAGCATCCTCCAAGGCAGTCGGCCAGAAGAACCCATGGCGGAAAGCCTTGGCCACGAGGGATCTTGAGGCGGCGTGATGGCCGCATTCGCCTTGGTGGATGTCTTTGAGGATTGCCACTCCATTTTCTGGCTCGACGCAACGCTGGAAGACTCTAGTGACGCTGCGCTTCACAAGCTCCCTATTGATTATTGTGTATGCTGCGGCTCGTCGTTGCACTAGTCTTGCTGCGATCTCATCAGCCGGCAGCTCTCTGCTGACTAGGAACTTGAGGCTGGGCTGGGCCCATGAGGGAGCTGTGACCTCTTCTGCTGTTAATGTGGCCACCATGACTCGGGTGGGTGGGTTGGGTGTTGCATTGGAGTCGACCACCGCTTCTTGTGTCGTTGCAGTCCCCGGGCCGACTGCTGCAGTCCCCGGGCCGGGTTCTGAAGTCCCTGGGCCGGGTGCGACTATGTCAGTCCCCGGGGCAGTCGTCGAAGTCCCCGTGCCGCCTGCGGGATTTCTTGAGGCGGATCCGGCTGTTTCTGGCGCAGGCGATACGAAGATGGAATCCGACTTTGGAGACGGCTTGATGGACGGCTTGAGGAGGCGCTGGAGGGAGACGCCAATCGGTATGGCTTGTCGGGTGGAGCCGATACGTGCTAGGGCATCTGCTTGGTCGTTGTCGGCCCTTGGCACGTGAAGGAACTCGCACCCTTCGAAGTATCCGCTCATCTGCTGGACGAGGAAACGTTAGCTTGCCATGTTTGCGTCCTTGGCGTCCCAGTCGCCAGATGATTGCTGGACCACCAAGTCTGAGTCGTCGTAGCACAGGATCCGGCGTATGCCGAGTTCTTTGGCTAGCCGGAGCCCATGTACGAGCGCCTCGTACTCGGCCACATTGTTGGAGGCGGCGAAGTGGATCTGCAGCGTGTACTTGAGCTTGTCGCCTTTGGGAGAGGTGAGGACGATGCCGGCTCCCAAGCCGGTGCGCATCTTGGACCCGTCAAAGTGCATCCGCCAATGGGTAGAGTCGGGAGCCGGCGGTAAGTACTGGGTCTTGGCCCAGTCGACGAGGAAGTCGGCCAATGCTTGCGACTTGATGGCGGTGCGGGGTTGATAGAAAATCGTGTAGGGCGCCAAGGCAATGGCCCATTTGGCCACCCGGCCGGATGCATCCCGGCTGCCTATGATCTCGGCGAGCGGGGCAGTGCACACGACCGTGATGGGGTGCTCTTGGAAGTAGGGCTTCAATTTCTTGGCAGCGAAGTACACCCCATAGCACATCTTCTGGTAGTGCGGGTAGTTTTGCTTTGAGCTGGACAGTACTTCGCTGAGATAGTAGACCGGCCTCTGGACCAGCTGGGCTCGGCCTTCCTCCGGGCGCTGGACCACAACAACAGTGCTGACGACTCGGCTTGTCGCGGCGATGTAGAGGAGCATGGGCTCCTTCTCAGTCGGCGCAGCCAGGACAGGCGGAGTGGTCAACATTTTCTTCAACTCATGGAAGGCTTGGTCGGCTTGATCATTCCACTCAAAGTGAGTGGACTTCTTAATGAGTCGGTACAGGGGGAGAGCCTTCTCTCCTAGTCGGCTGATAAAACGGTTCAGGGAGGCTAAGCAGCCAGTGAACTTCTGCACATCTCGCAGCTTGGTGGGAATCTCCATCCTCTCGATGGCTTTGATCTTGACAGGGTTGCACTCAATGCCGCGTTCGGAGACCAGGAAGCCTAGCAGTTGGCCGGCAGGCACTCCGAACACGCACTTCTCGGGGTTGAGCTTGATCTGGAATCGGCGCAAGTTGGCAAATGTTTCCTTCAGGTCTTCCAGCAAGGTACCGCGCTTCTCTGTCTTCACCACAATGTCGTCTACGTAGACGTGGGCATTTCTGCCGAGTTGTTTCAAGAGACATTTCTGCATGCAACGCTGAAAACTGGCACCGGCGTTTCTCAAGCCGAATGTCATTGTCAGGTAGCAGAAAGCTCCAAAGGGTGTGATGAAGGCAGTCTTCAGGCGGTCAGCCGGGTCCAACTTGATCTGATGATACCCTGAGTATGCATCCAAAAAACTTAACAGCTCGCATCCGGCTGTGGAGTCTATCACTTGGTCAATCCGTGGCAAAGCAAACGGATCCTTTGGGCAGGCCTTGTTCAAACTTGTGTAGTCTATACACATGCGCCACTTGTTATTCTTCTTCAAAACCAGAACTGGATTGGCAAGCCATTCTGGAAAGAACACTTCCATGATGAAGCCGGCTGCAAGGAGCCGGGCTATCTCTTCTCCCACGATTCTTCGCTTCTCTTCTGATAGTCGGCGGAGGGGTTGCTTGACCGGCTTCGCATCAGCTCGGACATGTAATTTGTGCTCGGCGAAATCCTTCGGGACACCCGGCATGTCCTTTGGGGACCATGCAAAGATGTCTCGATTCTCACGGAGGAAGTCGGCGAGCTCGCCTTCCTATTTACTGTCCAAGTTCACCCCAATCATGGCGAACCTCTCCGGGTGCTCCGGGTCTAGAGGTATCTTCTTCGTCTCTTTGGCAGGCTGGAAGGAGCCCTGCGCATCACAGTCCTTGGGGTCGGGGGACAAGGCCGGCTGCTTGCCGGCCATGGCCACAACCCGTTCCAACATCTTCTTCTCTTCTGCCACCACGAGGGACTCGGCCAGCCGGCTGCTGGCCATGGCACACTCGATGGACTTCTTGTAGTCGCCGGCTACCGTGATGATCCCCTTCGAGCTAGGCATCTTCATCTTCAGATAGGCATAGTGGGGCACAGCCATGAACTTGGCCAAAGCAGGTCGGCCAAGTAGTGCATGATAGGGGCTCTCCAAATCCACCACCTCGAACCATATTGCTTCCCGGCGAAAGTGATCTTTGTCTCCGAAGAGAACATCCATTTTGATCTTGCCGATTGGAGAGCAAGATAGGCCGGGTACGATACCATGGAAGACGGTGCGGCTCGGCATGAGCTGCTTTGCTTTGATGTTCAGCTTGTCCATGGTATCGCGGTACAGTATGTTGATACTGCTTCCGCCGTCTATCAGGACGCGGGAAAATCTGGCAGCTCGCCTCTCCGTCGCAAGGGTGACGTCCAAGACCATAGCATAGGAGCCAGGCAAAGGCATCACCTCTGGGTGGTCGGCCTGGCTCCAGCTAATGGGCTTTTCCGACCAGTGCATGAACTCGACAGTGCTAGAGGCGACTACGTTTACTTCTTGGTGCTGCCGGCGTCGGCTGCGCTTGTCGTCGACTTGACTTGTGAAGACGACGTAGGCGTCGTGCGCTTCGGGGAACTCGTCTTGGATGGCGCCGACTGCCGGCCGGGCCGCCGGCTGCTGGGGAGCTGGAGGCGGCGGGCCGGGAGGCGGAGGCGGCACCATCCCTTCGCCCTTGGTGATGCGGGTGAGCCAGTGGCATTTCCGTGTCGTATGGTTGGACGGCTTCGCGCCGCTGTGGAACTTGCAGGGGGCATCGAGTGCTTGTTCGTAGGAGAAAGACGGCTGCCAAGGCGGCCGGCCACCCTTCTTCTTGGAAGCGGGCCGCTCTTCGGGCTGCTCGTCTTTAATTGTGGCCACCTGCCTACTGGAGGAAGTCGGCATGGGGCCCTTGCGCTTGTGGTCGTTCTGGTAGGAGCGCCGGTTAGGGTCGCCAGCCGGCGTCTTGGGAGCCGGAGCAACTACCTTTCCCGAGGCGTCCACTCGGAGCTCGGTCTTCATGGAGGAGTCGGCGGTGGCATACTTGTCGGCGATAACCAGTAGCTCGTCGAGGGTAGCCGGCTCATCGTAGAGGAGTCGGTGCTTGAGGAGGGTGCCCTCTCGGCACCCGGCAGTGAAATACTCGATGGCCTGGACCTCATGCACTCCCTCGCAGGAGTTGCGGAGCTCGGCCCATCGTGTGAGGTAGTCGTGGGTCGACTCGTTGGGCCCCTGGACGCAGAGGGAGAGCTGGCGAGGCTTGGGAGGCCGCTTGTAGGTGCTGGTGAAGTTGCGGACGAAAACTTCGGTGAAGTCCAGCCAGCTGTTGATGCTGTAGGGCTTGAGGCTGTTGAGCCATGTGCGCGCCGTGCCTTGCAGCATCAAGGGGACATACTTCACGGCGACGCGCCGATTGCCGTTGGCGATGCTGACGGCTGTGGAGTAGTCGATGAGCCAATCTTCCGGCTTCACCGAGCCGTTGTACTTGGGTGTGTCTCTGGGGAGCGAGAACCCTTTGGGGAAGGGCTCGTTGCGGATGCGGGGGCCAAAGCATGGCGGGCCGACATCGTCTTCTTCTTCTAACGCCAAGGATCGAGCTAGGCGGTCGATCCTGTGGCGGGCGTCGTTCTCGCCAACTCCTTCTCGGCGGCCGAGTCGGTCGCCAAGAGTCGGATGGGTGACAGGCGGTGGAGTGAGGCGTCTTTCTCCTCGAGGCGGGGGAGGAGGCAGGTTTCCCTGGTGCTCTACAGCTCGAGGGCGGCCATCCGCGTCGCGCTCGATGGTAATGCGAGTCCGGTTGCGGCTGGCAGCCGGCTCCTTGTCTTTCTTCTGGCACGCACCGCTCATAGTCGGCGAGCGGGACGTTGCAGCGTGCTCCCGGCGCGGGGGATGGCTATCAGCTCGGGCGCCGGCTTCGTGCCGTTCTGCAGCTGCGTCGATCAGCTGCTGGATCCGTCTTGTCATGTAGGGGAGCTCATCGGCTCCCAGCCCATTGAGCTCCTCTGCAGCCGCCCGAGCGGCTCGCAGATTCTCGAGCGAGGTGGCATAGACGGGGCGATCTGCGCCCAGCATGCTGGCAACGGCTGTGCCGCGCTTCTGGACGAAGCCGGCTCGGCTCGGGCCGCTAGGCGGCGGCGCGGTCGACTTCGCGCTGGTGGGCCTCGGTGAGGCATCTCATCGAGGCAATCTTCTTTCCCTCCACGATGAGGGAAGGGCGGCGTGCTTCCAGGGTCCCGGCGTCGACGTCGGCCGGGATGGGGACGGAGAGGTCGTGCGTCGCCGCTTGCTGAGCGTCGCGGGAATTCTCGCCCGAGTTGGAGACGTGGCTGATGACCAGCACTTCGGTGACAGCGCTGCTGCCGCTGTCAGCTCGAGGGAGGGGTCGTCGAAGACCACCACGTCGGAGGGGTAGGCGTCGAGCGACGCGGTGTCGGAGTCGATGAGCATCGGGTCGGTGGAGCCGACCGACTCCATGTCCGCAGCAGGCTCGCTGGAGACGTGAAGTTGGTCGAGGAGGCTGACGAGGCGGCTCTCGGGGTAGTCGGTGCCTGCGTCGGACGCAGGCTCGTCGGAGATGCGAGTTTCGCCGAGCAGATCGGCGAGGCGGCTCGCTGCGCAGGCGTCGTTGACGCCTTGCAGCGCGTCGAGGCAAGCGCCATCGGGCACAGCAGGCTGGCTGCGCTCGCGGGGAAGGAAGAGGGATCCCGTCCAGAACAGGTCTCCGGACGACGGTGCACCTGGCCCCATGGTGGGCGCCAAATGTCGGGTGGTTGGTGCGACATATGCCAAGGGATGGCTTATCATTGTGGGAGCCAATAAAACGTCGCCGGTGCCCGGAAACGGGATGAGGCGAAGACATGCACGCCGGCGAATCTTACCCAGGTTAGGGGCTCTCCGAGGAGATAACACCCCTAGTCCTGCTCTGCGGGGTCTCCGCATGATCACTAGATCGATAAGGGGTAGCTATAATCACTCCTAGAGCTGTTAAGATCAAGGGAGAAGAAGAACAAGGCTAGCTCTTGCTTCTCTCTATCTATGGTGTGTGTGCTATGCGTGGGTGTTAACCTAGAAGCCAACTATGCTCAGTGGCCAACCCTTTGCATGGGTGCTCCGGGGGGTTTATATAGGCCTACCCCCGGGGGTACAACGGTAATCCGACTGGGCTCTGGTCCCAGCCGTCAGTGTCTACGCTCGCCGGCTTCTCCGCCGGCTGCTGGGTCCCGCCGGCTGCCGGCTACTTGGTCGATAGGCCGGTCCCACCGCCTAGGGTTTTGTCGGCGGCTGCTTACTGTAGCCGCGCCTCTGATGATGAGGGCTTTGTCGAGGTGAGCGTGGCTACAGTGGGCCGCCTCGGGGGCTATCACTGTAGCCTCACCTCGTCTTGTCTCCTTAATGGGGCTCCTGCTTCGAGGAAGGGAGTAGCCGGCTTCTAGAGGCCGGCTATACTCTTGGCCGACTAGGAAAAGCCGGGCCGCCTTCACGCCTCTTTCTGGCTGAAGGGGCCCGCAGTCCTTGGGCCGTACAGGAGTGGGTCGTGGACGACGTCGAGGCTAGCGTGGCTACAGTGCCGAGCCGCACGGGAGACGTCCCTCCCGTACGGCCTCCTGTAGCCATGCCCGCCTCGGGCTTCGGGGGTCATGGGCCGCACTGTGGCCACACCCGGTCACGTCGCCGTTATGGAGGGGTGGTCGTGATCTTGGCCGGCCCCTAGGAGTCGGCGTCCTTCCTGGTCGGCTTCTTGGAGTCGGCCACCCCGTAGTCGTCCTGGGGAGGAGTCGGTGAGGCTGGGTCGCCTTCCGGTAGTCGGCTTTAGTGGTAGCCGGCCGGGGAAGGCGGCCCAAATGCTTGGAGTGCTTGAAGGCCCAAAGGCCTAATAAATTTTCTGAAGAGCCAGGGGTAGTCGGCTAGGCTACCCGTGGCCATTTACACCGACAAGTCCCTTACTAACCATAAGCCAAAAAGGACCAGAAGATATGATGACAACCATGTAAACATAGCAAGTTTCGCTATCAGGTTTCAGACTTAGCAGAAAAACAGAGCATGGCAGAAACAATAATATGAAGGCATCTTGGTGAACTTGATGCACTCATCACAAAGCAATGCATGACAAAACAAGCATCCCTACAGCAAGATGGCATGTTTATGAAGCTATCCATGGCAATAGCAAATACATAGCATGTATGGACCAACTACAACAAGCTTGGCAAAATTGAATAACACGTAAACAATCTGCCAGGAACATTTTATAGCAAAAGTAGAGCAAGATTGAGTCATGCTATGGCACCCCATAATTGCAAACAAGGGCATGGATGGATCAATTACAACAATATCTACAAAACATCCTTACTGAACATCTCCAAAATAAGCATGAATCTCTCTCTGGCCACATGGATACATAGCAACAAAATAACAGCAGTCACGGACTTAGAAAAACTACTAAGTCTCTGAAATCAGAAACATTACGGAGCCTAGTTTGCATGCTTGTGCTAGTCACCATAGAGATCACAAAAATACATGGCATACACCTCTGTAAAGATGGCATAGCATACATCAAAACATATGTAGAGCTATAAGATGCACAGATTAAATGCAACAAAAATAACAAATCACCAAGTTCTGATAAGTAACAGCAGTTAACAGCAACTAGCACTCTTGCACCAGAGATTTGGGCATTAAGATGGACTCAAATGAACATGGTGCAATGGAACAAAATGAAGAGCATCGTGAGACGAATATTTTGATATATTATACGCGCGAAACGGAGCTATATGCAAAGAGTTATGATGCGATGAACAGAGGCATGTAATGTAAAAATTACTGGACTTGGAGAAATCGAGGGGGAGGGGGGAAAGTCAACCTCGGCGTTGACCCGATCTGGATCGGGCTAGGGTTCGGCTCGGGCTCGGGCCTGAGCTCGGGGAGAGGAGGCCCCGGCGTGGAGAGAAGGGGGGACGCCGGCGGCGGCGGTTGGCGGCAACGGCGAGGCGGCTCCGGCGAGGAGTGCGGGGCACGGCCATGGCGCGGGGCGGCGGGCGCGCGGCTGGCGGCGCGGCGACGGCAGGGGGCGGCCGGGGCACGAGACGGCGGGCGCGCGAGCGCCGGCGAGCCGCAGGCGGAGGGCGGGCGCCGGCGGCGAGGCGCGGGTGCGCGGAGGAGACAGGAGGCGGCGGCTGCGGCTTCGGGCGGCGGGCGCATTCGCGGGCGGCGGCGCGACCAGATGGGCCCGGCGGGCCTCCCGCGGGCTCGGGCGGGCCGCGGCGGCGGAGGGGAGCCGGCGGGCGAGCGGGACACGTGGCGCGGTGCCACTGGCCGGGAGCGGCGGCGTGACTACGTCCGGCGCGTACGGACATGTCCGGCGGCGCGGAGGGGAAGTTTGCTAGGGTTGCACCGTGAATTGCGGGAGAGGCACACGTATTTATAGGTAGAGGGAGCTAGGAGAGACCAAATGGGGTGCGGTTTTCGCCCACACGATCGTGATCGAACGATCGAGAGCATGGTGGAAACTTAGAGGGGTTTTGGGCTGTTTAGAGAGGGGTTTTGCTGCAACACACAAAAGGACTTTGCGGTTGCCCGGTTAACCGTTGGAGTACCAAACGACCTCCAAATGGAACGAAACTTGACCGGTGGTCTAACGGTGGTATACCAAGGCCACTTGACAAGCCTCGGTCCATTCCGAGAGCATTCAACACCCGCTCACGAAAAGAAACAAGAGGGGTGTGCCGGAGGAGGTGGGAGTGCCGGATTGCAAAACGGACAACGGGGAAAATGCTCGGATGCAAGAGATGAACACGTATGCAAATGCAATGCACATGATGACATGATATGGGATGCATGACATGAACAAAAAATGCAACACGCAAGTAGATGACATGGCAACGACAGCGAACAACTGGGTGACAGCTGGCGCATCGGATCCGGGGCGTTACATTTTAGGTGTAATACCCTACTCCTATTTTTGGTGTATTGATGATGTTGTGGAGCATGAGTACATAGAGCGCTCTTCCCCGGTAAGGTGCAAGGAGAAGGCAGCTACACGGGTAGGAGTGCGTAGAGTTGGAATGGGTTCGAACCCTCGTAAAAGTTGCCTTGGTCCTCCTTTTATAGCTCAAAGGGGTTACCATAGTGGAAAAAGGGTCATTACATAATGATTAGATAGCATACGGTGCTATCATACCTAACTCTGCTAGTTAGGACAAAAAGCATTTAATGTATTGCTAGGTGTCGTGAGGAGGAGAAGCCCCGGCAAGGATGCAACATTGCTTAATCAGCTAACTCCTATTAGCTTGACATGCCATTTGGACGGGTGTCGATAAAGGTAATCTTTCCTCTAGCAAGCTGACACGTGCTGGCAAACGCCACCTTGTTGCATGCAGGCTCGACACCTCACGATCAGCGTCCAGCTGGTTGGTGAGGTGGAGTGCTAGACGTTGGCGGGGGTTTTGCTTGTCACGGGGCTTGCCGGGTCTTCACCTTGGCGGCAAGGGCCGCTTCTGTGCTGGTGATTGTCTTGATGCTTGTTTCGAACCTTGGTCTTCTTGATGCGCTCCTTGATCTTGCAAAGATATGTTTCTTGATTTGGGAATCTTCACGGTGGCTTTGGTCTCGTGGGGAAGCAACCACTTGTCTATGCACAAGTCAGGGTATTATACCCATGTTTAATACACCGGCAGTAGCCCCCGGGCCTAGGCCACACGTGTTGTTGGGCATCGTTGGGCGAGGCCCAAATAATGCAGAGACAAGCAGTGCTGATTTTATCGGGATAATATTCATATTTGAGGTCTTCTTTGCTTCTTCATTAATGTGAACTCGAGCTATCCCTCAGCCTCCCTCTGGTATTTTCATTGCCCGAGCGGCCTTTACCACTCGTGCCAGAAACCAGCGGCATGCGCGTACGCGGATTGCCACTAAGCTCAGCCTGGGCAGGCCCACGATCACGCGTGGCTTGAGGTAACTGCCATTCCTGTCATCACTCCCTCCTTTTACTGCAGTCCCCCCATGACACGGGTTAGGCGCGGGACATGGGATTGGTGCAAACGGGCGGCCATGGTGATGGCGCTTCGATCAGGGGAGCCAGGACGCTGGATGGGCGACACTAGGTGCTCGATGCAGTAAAGCGCCTACCAGAAATGCGGGACGCGGTATTGGTGGAGCGGGGCGGTTGCCCTAGGGTAGTGGAGAGCTAGCCCCCGTGCCTTCTCCTATAAAAGGAGGATGGCATGGGAGGCGATGCTCATCCACCTTCCTCTTCTCCATTCTCCTTGTGTTTGCTTCCACCATGGCGAGAGGAAGAGGTGAGGCTTGTGCTTCAGCTGTGACAGTGAGAGCTTCTCCTCGGCAACACACCCTTGCTTAGGCCGTGGCCGCGGATGCCAGCTCCAGTGCACAGGGCGGAGCCGTAGGTCGAGGTCGAGGACAACGAGGCACTCGTGATCGAGTAGGCCGGACCGGGGTGCTGGTTGCCCCACCTCCAGCTGCTCCACTCCCGGCGGAGTGCCACACGGGGGACATGACGCTTGAGTTTGTCGTGGAGCTGCGCAACCCACCGCGCAGCCGGCTACGGCTTCCTAGCCCCTTCGCCAGGGTAATGGAGACGAACTAGCCGCTTGGTATGTGGCTGCGCGTGAACGGCTGCCTCAATGGCGTCGTGTGCGTGAACACCGAGTTCCCCACCAGCGGCGTCATGTACCTCACCTGAGGTTTGAAATCCTTCGCTAGTGCCTGCTACCTGGCGGAGGGGCACCTCCTCCACTTCAAGTTGGTGGAGTCTGATACGCTCTCTGTGAAGTTCTTCAGGCCTAGGCGCTCGCCTGGAGTGTTGTGCGGAGAGCTCGAGCAACAGCGACGAGGAGGAGGCAGATGCTGAAGACAACGGCGGCGAGTACCAGAGTGTCAAGTTAGAAGACGACGACTCGGACTCCAGCTGAATGCCGCCAGCACCATCATCGCCAGCTGAGAACCGGCAGCACCATCATCTGAAGCTGGACACCGGCAAGACGGCTTGCTGGGAGCGCTCTGCCTAGGTGCCCCTTTTGCCATGGGTTGCACTTGATGTAAACCCTAGAAATAAAGGGCTATAAGAAACATTACCGAACACTTTCTTTACCACATGTGTAATATTTGCCGCGCTCAAATAAATATGTACTATTTCCCTTGTCCATATTTTTTTGTCTGATTTGAATCCGCTAGGCTGCGGTTGGGAAACTTGCTGGAACGCATACTTGCTATGGGCGCTTCGAACGAATGGTCGTTGGCAGCCTATTGTAAGTAAGGTACCTGACAAGGCATCTTTGTTGGTCCCGACGCAGCTGCCAACAATCCCGTCAAGCGGACTCGAGGCAAGGATAAGAGCACGAACGAAACACGACAAGTTTCCCTTGCGTGCAGGTTTTTCATACATGCATAGATCCGAAACAAAAAAAATCCAAATGTAACAAAGAAACTTATCTTTCTTAGCTGTATTTCTTATCGTATGAAATGAGATGAACGCCAATCACGCGAAACGTCATCCGAAAATGGTACTCCATCACCCCCCCCCCCCCCGGAAACATGTATGCGTGGAATCCTTCTGTCTTTGTAGAAAAAGAAAGAAGAGAAAAAGACCTAATGGAGATGTTGGCGGTATATTAGCCATTTAATTTAGACTAAGTATAATCACATCATATCATGAATTAGTACATAAATAAATACGTACAGGAGTTTGTGAAACACTTAGCTTCATTCACATATGCACAAGGTCTGCGCCTGGCTTTGTATAAAGGGTTACAAGTCTTTGAGACTAGGCTTGTACAAAACGGGTTGCCGGGACAAAGCTCGACAACTGTGCCTCATGGGTAGAACTTGCTAAGATGCTCTATATTCCACGAGTTTTGCACATGAATGCCATCTTCGGTCTCCAGACAGATTGCGCCGGGTCTGGTGACTCGTACTACCAGATAAGAGCCTTCCCACTTTGGCGTCAACTTGTTTGTTCCTTTGGCGGACTGGACACACCAAAGGATGAGGTGGCCTTCCTCAAGGCTTCGGGCATGAACCTTGTGGCTATGATAGCGGCGCAAGGCTTGCTGGTTGCGTGTAGCTCGCACAAGTTCGCCCGAAGAAGATCTTCCTCGAGGAGCACGGTATCGTCATATCGGAGCTGCTCTTGCTCTACTTCGTCGTAGGCAAGTAATCAAGGTGACCCATATATGAGTGATGTGGGTAGCACCGCCTCTGCACCATAAACTAGGGAGAAGGGTGTTCGGCCAGTGGCTCGATTTGGTGTCGTGCTAAGAGACCAAAGAACCATCGACAGCTCATCAATTCAACGTCTCCCGCACTTGTGCAGCCTGTCAAATGTTCTCGTCGTGAGATCGCGCAACACTGCAGTATTCATCCTCTCTGCTTGCCCATTGCTTCTCGGGTGAGAAACGGAGATGAAGAAAACCTTTCTACCAAGGCTCTAGATGTACTGCATGAAAGTGAGGCTCGTGAACTAGTCCTTTAAAGAATTTGATGACCGACTGTGTTGTCACCTTTCTCACTGGCTCTACTTCAGGCCACTTTGTGAACTTGTCGATGGCAACGTATAAGAAATCAAAGCCCCCGGTAACATGGTGGAAGGGGCCCAAGATATCGAGCCCCCAGACCGAAAAAGGCCAGGAGAGAGGGATCCTCTTGAGAACTTGCACTGGTTGGTGTATGCTCTTTGAATGGAACCGGCATGCTTCACATCTTTTTACTAGCTCAGTTGCATCCTGGAGGGCTGTGGGCCAATAAAAACCTTGTCGGAAAGCTTTCATGACAAGGGCTCTTGATCCTATGTGAGAGCCACATATGCCTGCATGTACCTCTACCAATAACTTGAGTCCATCTTCCCGGTAAATGCACTTTAATTTCACTCCGTTTGGTCTTTTTTTGTATAGAATGTTGTCCACAAACTGATACATTCTTGACTGGCAGGCTACTTTCTCAACTTGCTCTTGCTCATCAGGAAGTTCCCCTATTTGGAGAAACTGAACTATGTGTTGTGCCCATGCCAGAGTTTGTGGCTCGACGACAAGGACTAAAGGCATTTCTGTAGATGTGGCAGCGCTATTCTCAGCAATGAGAACCTGAGGTTCTGTGCGGAACTGCAGCTCACCATCAAGCGCATTGTCTTTCCCGGCAATATTCTTGCTGGCGGCTCTAGGAAGCTCTGCCGAAAAATACTCACTAGTATTTAACTTCCTCCTCTTATTGGCTTGCGTTGACGGAGTAACTGATGGTTGGTTCAAATGGAGTACAAAAGTCCCTGGTTTCACAGGTATCTTTTGGGCAGCACACTTTGACAGGTGGTCAGCAATGTTGTTCTCTGCACGGGGGACGTGCTTTGTTTGTAACCCGTCAAAGTGCTCCTCCAATTTCCTCATCTCATCTACATAGGCTTCCATCGACGGGCTCTAGTAATCTTTATTCACTTGCTTCACAACAAGCTGTGAATCTCCACGAACAATCAATTTCTTGATCCCCAATTCCACTGCTATCCTGAGCCCAGCAAGGGGCCCCTCATATTCAGCAGTATTCTTGGTTGCCTCTTCCCTGGGAAAGTGCATTTGAATCACATACTCGACGTTCTCTCCGGTGGGTCGACAAGCAGCACTCCAGCACCGGCGCCTTGCAGCGAGAAGGCACCGTCAAAGTACATGAACCATTCCTTATCGGTTTCCTTGCTGTGGAGAGTTGACTCTGGGATTTCTTCATCCTGCGTTGGCGTCCATTCTGCAATGAATTCCGCCAATGCTCTGCTCTGAATGGTCGAAGTGCTCTCAAACTTGAGTGCAAAACTTGACAATTCTAACGCCCACTCGATCTACTTCCTGGTGGTTGCCTCTGGATTCCTTAGAATACGCTGCAACTAAAAGCGAGTGATGACAGTGATCTCATGTGCTTCGAAGTAGTGTCGGGGCTTTCTCGAGGCAATGAGGAGGCTGAAAAGCAGTTTCTATACACCAGAGTACCATGGCCTAGCCCCTTGCAGGAGAGAACTAACAAAGTACACTGCCCACTGCACCACCTTCTTCCTTGCTATCATTTGCTAATCAACTTCTCTTGCTTGCACCATTTCAGCTTTGCCGGTGCCTGGGTCTACCCGAGAACATTCTGCCCCATTACGGGACGTGCTGGACTCTGTTGTCTCACAGTCACCAACTTCTCTCTGTGCCACTAGTGCAGCACCGACCACCTGTTTTGTTGCTGATAAATATAGCAACAACGGCTCCTGGGTCTAGGCACAACTAGTGTTGGTGTCGGCGTTCTGGGAACGGGGCTCCCCAGACTTGCCTGCCTGCGGCCCGCGGCGTGGCTAAGCCAGCAGGCCGTACGGCCCATCTTCATCAACAAGGCATCCAAGACCCTCGCGAGGGGCCAAGCCTCGCAAGGCAGACAACGCAAGACCTCCTCAGGAGTGGCCTAGTCAGGCAGGCTCACGAGGAGCGGAGATATCAAGGCGGGGAGAACCTCACGAGGCTCTCGTGACATGAGCCATGACGATGGACACTAGGCGGGCGCCAGGCGGGCGCCAGCGCGCCCAGCGTCCTTGTTTCCTCTTTGGTGCTAAGGAAGCCAGCGCAGGCGAGGAATACCGAGGCATCAGGCAAAGGTTGCTATATCGGTGCAACGAGACCAAGACTAGGAGGACGGCGAGACGGAGGTCATCGTGGAGCCCAAGACGGCGTCACCACCAGAGCTTTTCGTAGGCGAAGACCACTTTTGTCAGGATAGCTTGTACTAGCTGTCCCCCTTCAAATTCGCTCACCATTGTTGGCTCCCTTCCCTCTCAATATTTGGGAAGAGGACAAGGGCCTATATAAGTAGAGCTAGCTACCACATTAGGGGGGATCCCGGATCGAGCAGTTCACCTAGCTCTCAGCCACCAGGACACCAAGCACAAGAACACCTCAACCTCAGGAGGTTGTTCTTCCCCTTGTACTGTTCATCAGCAGCCCAAGAGGCAATCCACCACCACCACACTGGAGTAGGGCATTACACCACAACGGTGGCCTGAACCAGTATAAATCCCGTGTCTTTCATTGTTGCGAGTTCGTCGAGTTCGTCCGCGAGATCTTAGTGAGGTAGGGCGTAGATCGGTAGGAGGGAAAGACTTCGCGCGCACCCCAGTGTTCGAACCTTAAGGGTTTGCCAGAACCCCACATCCGACATTTGGCACCCCAGGTAGGGGTGTGCCGAAGCTCCTCTCGACCAACCTGCGCCCCGTTCCGCCGCACTTTGCTCCCAT
Source organism: Triticum aestivum (assembly GCF_018294505.1). Classification (NCBI taxonomy): domain Eukaryota; kingdom Viridiplantae; phylum Streptophyta; class Magnoliopsida; order Poales; family Poaceae; genus Triticum; species Triticum aestivum. Next base: position 532,991,390 of record NC_057802.1, on the reverse strand, counting down.
GGCGGGTGCCCCGCCAGCCACCTCTGCGGCCGACATCGACAGCGGGGCGTCAGGGTACCGAGCCCTGGCCCCCGCCCTGTGGCGAGTGCGGTGGCCAACCAAGTTCAAGCCAGAGATGCCGCCGGGTTACGATGGCACGGCAGACCCGACGCCGTTCATGCTGGTGTACAAGGAGGCTGTCCTCAAAGCAGTGGTGACGACAAGATCATGGCCAACTGGTTCCCCATGGCCCTTGCCGGCGAGCCGTGCGCCTGGCTGCTCAACCTCCCGGGATCCACGGTGGCCTCCTGGGGGGAACTCCGCGACCTCTTCTCCGCTCGCTATGCGGTGCCGGCGCACCACGCAGTCGCAGCCCTGCTGGGTGGCTCTCAAGCACCACCTTCAGACCGCCACGTCAAGCCATTCCTCCGTCAGATCAGAGCCACGTCCAAGCGCCCGGGGGCTCCGCCGGGTTGGGCCGCGCCAGAGGCCGACCTCACCTTCGGGTCAGAAGACCACCCCGACTCCACCGCCGGCTCCGGAATGCTCCCGATGCTTTGCACGCCCACCATCTGCAACGTGGCCGTTACCAAGACCCTCATCGACGGCGGTGCAGGCCTCAACTTGCTCTTCGTAGAAGCCTTCAGCCTTCTTCACGTGCCGCTTGAGTGGCTCGGCCTCAGCAAGCCCTTCTCGGGAGTGGGTGGTGGAGCTGCTCACTCTCTGGGGAAGATCCGCCTCCCTGTCACCTTTGGCACACGCGACAACTACCGCACCGAGCTGGTGGACTTCGACATCGCCCGCATCGGTCTCCCGTACAACGCCATCCTCGGGTACCCGGCTCTCGCTCAGTTCATGGTGGCGACTCACCCGGCTTACAACCTCATGAAGATTCCAGGAAGCAAGGGCGTCCTCACCATCAAGGGGGACACTAAGGAGGCCGTGACGGCACTCAGGCTCGCCTTCAAGACCGCGGCAGCAGCACAGCCCACCGGCGCCGGTACCCCCGAGGCCAAGGAGGCCGCGCCTACCAAGAAGAAGCAGTTGTTCACCCAAGACAAGGCGGAAACCAAGCAGGTGCCGGTCGACGAGGACGGATCTTCAGGAGCCACCTTTACCATAGGAGCCTGCCTCGACCTGGAACAAGAAGAAGCCTTGGTGAGGTTCTTGCGCGCGAACAAGGAGATCTTAGCGTGGGAGCCTAACCAGCTGGTAGGGGTCCCGAGGGAGGTGATCCAGCATCATCTAAGGGTGTGCCCCAATATATGCCCCGTGAAGCAGCGAGCAAGACGGCAGTCCACTGAAAAGCAAGCCTTCATCGTCCAAGAGACTCGCAAGCTGGAGGCGGCGGGTGCCATCCGAGAAGTTCGATATCTCGAATGGCTGGCGAACCCCGTCGTAGTGCCGAAGAAAGGCGGAAAGGAACGGATGTGCATCGACTTCACCAACCTCAACAAAGCCTGCCCCCAAGATCCATTCCCACTCCCGCGCATCGACCAGATTGTCGACTCCACCGCCAAGTGTGACCTGTTGTGCTTCCGGGACGCGTTCTCAGGGTATCATCAGATCAAGATGGCGGTGGAAGATGTGGAGAAGACCACCTTCCTGACACCATGCGGGGAGTACTGCTACACCTGCATGTCCTTCGGGCTGTGCAACGCGGGCGCGACCTTTCAGCGGTTGATGCACATCGCCCTGGGGCGGCAGCTTGGGAGAAACACAGAGGCCTACGTCGATGACACAGTGGTAAAGTCTCGCAATGCGAGGACATTGATTCAAGACTTGGAGGAGACCTTCGGGAGCCTGCGCCAAGTGAACTTGAGGCTTAACCCGGAGAAGTGCGTGTTCGGCATCCCCTCCGGCAAGCTACTGGGTTTCCTCGTATCCCACAGAGGGATCGAGGCGAACCCAGAAAAGATCAACGCCATCGAGGACATGAGCCCACCACAGACCCTCAAAGAGATGCACAAGCTAGCGGGGCGGGTGACCGCGTTAGGGCGTTTCATCTCCAAACTGGGAGAGCGCTCCTTGCCATTCTTCAAGCTCATGAAGAAGAAGGGCCCGTTCAAGTGGACACCGGAGGCCGACCAGGCCTTCCAAGACCTCAAGAAGTACCTTACCAGTCCCCCGGTGATGGTGGCACCACGGCCTCTCGAGCCTCTGGTACTCTACCTTGCCGCCACCCCGTACTCCGCCAGCGCGGCGCTGGTGGCGGTTCGGGAGGAGCGCCAAGCCAAGGGCGCACCACGCCAAGCTGGAGCTGAAGTGGCGCAGGGTCAGGAAGGCATAGCGAGGGCGTCAGTGGGGGAAGACCAAGCCCGGCAGGGCAACATCGCAGAAGCTCCTGAGGACAGTCAGGTCTCAGGAACCCCTCCACTTCAGGTATGTCCCGGTCTCCGTAGGACATGAGCCTCGATAGTGAGCCAGCCCTCGTTGAACACCCGGTGTACTTTGTCAGCACCGTACTGCAGGACGCGAGGGCACGCTACCCCATGCCCCAGAAACTCCTACTGGCACTCCTGGTGGCCTCACGCAAGCTGCGACACTACTTCCAGGGCCACCCCATCAAGGTCGTCTCAGCCTACCCATTGGAGAGGGTACTCAGGAGCCCTAACTCAGCCAGAAGGGTCGCCGGTGGAACATCGAGTTGCAAGCATTCCAGTTGGAGTTCAGCACCACCAGGGTCATCAAGGGGGCTGCGCTCGCTGACTTTGTGTCACAATGGATGGATGCCCCGACACTTGAGGAAGGAGAAGACCGGTCCACCTCCCCAGGAAGCGAGGCTCCAGATGGCTGGGTCATGTATTTCGATGGCGCCTTCGCGCACCAGGGCGCGGGGGCTGGAGCAGTGCTCATCTCGCCCACTCAGGACAAGCTCTACTACACCGTGCAGCTCTGCTTTCAGCATGGCAAGGTCTCCAATAATATCACAGAATACGAAGGCCTCATAGCTGGCCTGAAGGCTGCGACGGCTCTAGGGGTGAAGCACCTCACCGTCAGAGGCGGCTCGCAACTCCTCGTCAACTTCTCCAACAAGGTGTATGAGCCAAAGGACGAGCATATGGAGGCCTACCTCGCGGAGGTGCGCAAGATGGAGAAGCAATTCTCGTGCCTGGAGCTGCAGCACGTGCCCCGGGGCACCAACAAGGAAGCCGACGACATCGCCAGGAGAGCATCCAAGCGGCAGCCGCAGGAGCCCTGTGTCTTTGGGGAGCGGCTCTTCAAGCCATCAGCTACGCCACCCCTTTCAAGCATGACTCAGCCTCGGGAGGAGCTCCCACAGCCTCCGGCCACGGGAGCCCCAGCCTGTGGCCCGACCTCAGGAGCTCGGCTGCTCTTGGCGCTCAAGCCCCAGGAGGAATGCTGGACCAAGGAATTCAAGGAGTACCTAACGCACGGGACACTGCCGGAGAAGGAAGAGGACGCGGAGCGCGTGGCCCGGCAAGCCACGGCATATTGTATCCAAGACGGCGAGTTATATAGGAAACGACCGAACGACGTCACGCTGCGCTGCATCTCCAGCGATCAAGGAAGGGAGTTGCTGATTGACATACACGACGGGGACTGCAGACACCACTCGTCGTCACGGACCCTCGTCGGCAAGGTGTTCCGCAGTGGATTCTACTGGCCTACAGCACTCCACGACGCAGCCGAGCTGGTGAAGTCCTGCGAAGCTTGCCAATTCCACGCCAAGCAAATCCATCAGCCTGCTCAGGGACTCCAAACCATCCCGCTCACATGGCCGTTCGTGGTCTGGGGGCTGGACATCCTAGGCCCGTTCCCACGGGCACCAGGGGGCTACCGCTATCTCTACGTCGCCATCGACAAGTTCACCAAGTGGGCGGAAGTGGAAGCCGTCTGTACCATCCCAGCCGGCTCTGCTGTCAAGTTCATCAAGGGCCTCGTGAGCCGCTTCGGGGTTCCCAACCGCATCATCACAGATAATGGCTCGCAGTTTACTAGTAACCTTTTCAAAACCTACTGTGCTAACCTTGGAACGCAAATCTGCTACGCTTCAGTAGCGCACCCCAGGAGCAATGGCCAGGCCGAACGCGCCAACGCGGAGGTCCTGAGGGGCCTCAAGACCAGGACCTTCAAGAAGAAGCTGGAGGCCTGCGGCAGGGGCTGGCACGATGAGCTCCAGTTCGTACTATGGTCCATCTGCACCACCGCCACCAAGCCAACGGGCGTACTATGGTCCATCCGCACCACCGCCACCAAGCCAACGGGCGAGACTCCATTCTTCCTCGTCTACGGAGCTGAAGCAGTCCTCCCTCACGAGGTCAAGCATCGCTCCACACGGGTCCTGGCGTTCGACGAAACGCAGCAGGACACCACGCGGGGGATGGATCTCGTGCTGGGGGAGGAACGCCGTCACGAGGCTGCATTAAGGGCGGCAAGGTACCAACAGGCGCTGCAGTGATACCACTACCGCAACATCCGCTCCAGGACACTCGAGGTGGGCGACGTCGTCCTGAGGCGGCTCCTCTCCAAGGAAGGGCTACATAAGCTTTCACCAATGTGGGAGGGCCCGTTCAAGGTCGTCCACATCTCCAGGCCTGGCGCCGTGCGCCTGGAGACACAAGACGGGGTACCTATCCAAAACGCCTGGAACATCCAGCACCTCCGGAAGTTCTACCCATGAAGCAAGGCCCAGAGCCTGTGAAGCAAGGCCCAGATCCTGTGAAGCAAGGCCCAGAGCCTGTGAAGAAAGGCCCAGAGCCTGTGAAGAAGGCCCGGTGCCTGTGAAGAATCGCCGCCCGTGACACTCTCACGTAATAATGAGTTGGGGCCGTACACGCCCCGGAGTCTCAGGAGCGCCGGCCTCAGGCCCTGGGGCTCCCGCCCATTCCTAGTGGCAGCACTTAGCTCCGCGCTGGTGAGAAGACTTGAAGACTAGAATGGGTGCCGGACGCGGCTTTTCATTTGCTTTCCGTAGTTGGCTCGCTCTTCCTTAATCGAAGTTTGCTTTTGGTGTTCCTTGCTGATTTGATTCCCTCGCCTCTTACCGCATTTTCCGGTTCTGGTTTCCTCGTGTTCTCTCTCTCGCATACCTCACGAGGGGGCTAGGCAGGTGCCCTCGCGAGCATTTTTGTCCTCTCTGCCTTCTCGCGAGCCACCCTCGTTCGAGCCCAAAAGCTGGCGCATCTCTCCTAGTCCGTGCCCCTCAGGTACCGCGATACAAAGCGCCAGGTCAGGGTCAGGGTGGACGGCAAGTCCTTTTAACGCACTTCCTAACGAGTTTGTGCGGTTCCTGAGCGAATGCAGGCCACCAAGGCAAGATGGACACGAGGAAATAAGCGCCTCGTAAGGAAGAGGGCATCTTGAACGCACCAGGTTAAGTTATCTTTGCACAAAATAACAACACGACACGGGAATAACGCGCACAGTGCTATAACCAAGGAACCAGTTTGATACACGCCCCTCCGGGCCCATACTGGTTTCATTTTTTGATGCAGGAAAAAGAGCAAAACAAAGCGGCGTTGCGGCGATCCGCGGAGGCAGGCCCCTAGCAACGCCCCGAGCCTAACCAGACCCTTCCTCGCGCTTCACGGAGGCGTGGCGACGAGATGACCCGCTGCCGCCTTCGAAGCGGGCACGGCGGCTGGTTGTAGCCACCACTGCTGGAGCTGTCGCCGGAGGAAGAGCTGCCGTAGCTGGAAGAGACACGGTCGCCGCCGAGGGCGAGCTCGCCTTCGTCCTCGCCACGACCGTCACCAAGGCCGAGCACCTCCTCACCGTCATTCGTCTCGGGGCAGCACCCGGCGCGGCGACCATCTTCCCCGAACACCCGCACATAGAGGGTCGATCCACCATCGTACTTGAAGTGGAGGGTGCACCGTCTGCCCAGGCCGCTCGCGCGGCGAACGTCTATCAGCCGCGGGCCAGGGCTATGTTGCCAGTAGCGGAGGTCTCGACCGCGACCCAAGACGCCTTGCTACATCAACCATCCGCCTGCAACCAGAGTCCGCCTGGACCAGGGGCCGACAGTTCGTCGACGAAGAAGCGCAGAAGCTGGAGCCAGTTGTCGACTGGGTTCTCCGACCAGACAACAAACTCTGGCGACACCTCCGCTGAATGGAAACGCGGACGAGGAGGCCGCGCCACCATAGCACACCTCCCCTCGTCAACTGGATCACCATGGCTAGGACGACCCCTTCCGCGTGCAGTGGCGCTGCCTCGACAGTGGGCCACGGCGGGGGACGCGGCGTGCTTGCGTGGACGGCCGCGCCCGCGCTTCGGCGCCGGGGATCCGGGTCCCTCGCGAGGGGCCTTTCCCTTCTTGGCGGCGGAGAACTTCCTCCGTGGCGCCATAGGTGGCACTGCAAGCAATGGAGCGAGGAAGAAGCAAGCAAGCAACGAAGAGATGGGCGACGGGGGCTCCGCCCCCTCCGCATTTATAGCAGGGGAAGGCCAACCGGCGCCTCCCATGATCGCAGGTAATGATGGTTTTCCTTGCTTGTCGCAGGGACTTGTCAAGTCGTCCAGTTGCGGAGGCAGTGTGGGGAAGCGGAGACGCCCACGTCCAATCAACCGCCACGCGTCAACCGAGGCCGCAGGCTTTTGGGGCCCGCGGTGCTCCGTACTTGACCCTTGGCTTCCCCATGATGCCAAGCCCGAGCACACCTTGGGCCCGGGGGCTACTGTCGGTGTTCTGGGAACGGGGGTCCCCAGACTTGCCTACCTGCGGCCCGCGGCGTGGCTAAGCCAGCAGGCCGTATGGCCCATCTTCATCAACAAGGCATCCAAGACCCTCGCGAGGGGCCAAGCCTCGCGAGGCGGACGACGCAAGACCTCCTTAGGAGTGGCCTAGTCAGGCAGGCACACGAGGAGCCGAGATATCAAGGCGGGGCGAACCTCACGAGGCTCTCGTGACGTGAGCCATGACGATCGACACCAGGCGGGCGCCAGCGCGCGCAGCGTCCTTGTTTCCTCTTTGGTGCTAAGGAAGCCAGCGCAGGCGAGGAATATCGAGGCATCAGGCAAAGGTTGCTATATCAGTGCAACGAGACCAAGACCAGGAGGATGGCGAGACGGAGGTCATCCTGGAGCCCAAGACGGCGTCACCACCAGAGCTTTTCGCAGGCGAAGACCACTTTTGTCAGGATAGCTTGTACTAGTTGTCCCCCTTCAAATTCGCCCGCCGTTGTTGGCTCCCTTCCCGCTCAATATTTGGGAAGAGGAGCAGGGCCTATATAAGTAGAGCTAGCTACCACATTAGGGGGATCCCGGATCGAGCAGTTCGCCTAGCTCTCAGCCACCAGGACACCAAGCACAAGATCACCTCAACCTCAGGAGGCTGTTCTTCCCCTTGTATTGTTCATCATCAGCCCAAGAGGCAATCCACCACCACCACACTGGAGTAGGGTATTACACCACAACGGTGGCCCAAACCAGTATAAATCCCATGTCTTTCTGTGCCGCGAGTTCGTCGAGTTCATCTGCGAGATCTTAGTGAGCTAGGGCATAGATCGGTAGGAGGGAAAGACTTCGCGCGCACCCCAGTGTTCGAACCTTAAGGGTTTTCCGGAACCCCACATCCGACAGTTGGCGCAAAGGATAGGTACCTTTTCCGATCTTGCAGCGCATCCGCGGGTTCCGGAGTCCATTTTACTGGACCTGCCTTTTTCAATATCTTAAAAAGGCAGGGTGCACTCAGCAGACCTTGAAATGAACCTACTCAAAGCAGCAACGCTGCCGGCAAGACGCCACACATCCCTGACAGTCTTAGGTGCTTGGATTTGCTCAATAGCTCTGATCTTGTCAGGGTTGGTTCTATCCCACACTGAGACACAAAGAACCCGAGGAGTTTGCCAGATGGGACACCAAACACGCATTTCTCAGGGTTTAGCTTCATGTTAATTATGCGCAAGTTTGCAAAAGTTTCTTCTAAATCTTAGATGAGGGTAGACTTGTCCTTGGTTTTGACCACTATATCATCCATGTAAGCTTCTATGTTCCTCTGTAGTTGTGGCTCAAAACCAATCTGTACTGCTCTTGCAAACATTGAACTGACACTCTTTAATCCGAAAGGCATATGCACGAAGCAGTATGTGCTACATGGAGTAATGAATGCGGTCTTCTCCTCATCTTCCTTGGCCATGAATATCTGACGGTACCAAGAATATGCATCAAGAAACGAGAGCAGCTTGCAGCTAGTGGTGGAGTCCACAATTTGATCAATACATGGAAAGGGGAAAAGATCCTTTGGACATGCTTTATTGAGATCAGTGTAATCAATACAAAGTCTCCACTTTCCGTTTGCCTTGCGCACGACCACTTGATTAGCCAACCAAGTTGGGTGTAGCACCACTCTAACCAGACCAGCTGCCTCAAGTTTCTTTATTTCCTTAGAAATAAACTGTTGCCATTCCAAAGCTTGCTTCCTGACCTTCCTCTTGAAGGGTCGAGCATGGGGACAAACAACAAGGTGGTGCTCAATTACCTCCCTGGGGACACCGGGGATGTCAGATGGTTACCATGCAAACACATCTGCATTCACCCGCAGGAAGGCACTGAGTGCACTTTCCGGTTTACTATCAAGGGTGGCACTGATGGTGAAGGTACCGCCAGTCTTGTCCTCCCTTGCCGACACCTTCTTTGTCGCAAGTGGAGTAGCTTTGTACCTCTTGCCGGCAGAGCTCTCCGCCAAGTCTTCAACGGGTGCGCAGCACTCCGAAGAGGCGCACTTCCTAGAATTCTCACTAGATGTCTTGCCGGGCTTTCCGATCTTCTTCTTCTCTTTGGGGGGGGGGGCTATAGCCTTGACGGTCTCCGCTGCAACCGCATCTCTGTAGAGCTTGCCAACACATATGACTGCATCCCTCTTGTTAGAGTTGATGGAAATGACTCCTATGGGCCCTGGCATCTTCAGCGTGTTGTAGGCATAATGAGATGCTGCCATGAACTTGGACAATGCCGAGCGGCCAAGAATTCCATTAAACGGCAAGGGGATCTTGACAACATCGAACACTATCTTCTCAGTTTGGTAGTTTAGTTCCCCACCAAACGTCACCGACAACATAATCTTTCCTTTAGGCTGGCAACTTTCCCGGGTTAATTCTTTTCCTTGGAATGTCCCAGTTTTCTTGAGTTCTTCCTTATAGGAATCTGCAGCCTCTCGATCACCTCAGGAAAGATCAAGTTCAAGCTAGCCCCACCGTCAACTAGGATTTTCGTAACCTTGAGGTTGCGTATTGTTGATGAAACCAACAATGGAAAACACTCGACCGCGGTCGTGCGATCAAGGTGATCCTCGGCATGGAAAATGATAGGCGTGTGGGACCACTTGAGGGGCTTTTGGGCATCTGCTGTCGGCTCCGCCACATTGACCTCACACGTCCACTATTTAAGGTGGCGGTGAGAGGAATGCAGAGATGCACCCCCGTCAATGCACATGGCATCTGTTTCCTTCTGGAACTCATTCTCACTGGATTCATCGTCATCTTCCTCTTCACTATTTTCATCTCCTTCTTTCTTCTCCCTGCCTCTGGCAGGCTTCTCTTTCTGTTGATTGGTTTTGCCGCGGTGCCCTCCTTGGCTGTCGCGACCTCTCTTGCTGGACACACCTATACCATCCTGGCCCTTTTCCTTGTCGCACTTCTCATACTCAGCCTTCTGTTTCTTGACCAGCTGTTCAACTTGACGGCACTCTTGGAGGTTGTAGCCCTTGGTACGGTGAATCTTACAATACAGCCCGTCAGATTTGCCGGCTTTCTCGCCCACCGCAGCTACATGGCAGTCAGCTCATGAAGCTACTTCCTTGCCAGAGCTTCCCTTCTTGGTTTTCTTGGCAGTGCTAGAGTTGCCGGACCCCTCTACGGTCATAACAGACTTGCTCTTGCGCTTCCTATTGTGTCTCCGACCGTTCTTCTTCGTGGTAGTGGCATCATCGTCATCCGAATCAACTTTGATGCCAGCATCTTCCTCGGGAAATCTTCTTCCCTCCTCAGTGCGTGCACATTCATCCACCAAAGTATAGAGCTTGTTGACGATCTTCGGCAATCGTATGTGCATCTTTTCCCACATCTTGCAGTTGCGCACGTTCGTATGGAACGCAGCAATCATAGACGCAGGGTGCACATCTGGTATGTTGCGGTGTACACGATTGAACCTTTGGATGTACTTGCGCAGATCTTCTCCTTCCTTTTGTGGGATCACATGCAAATCACTAGGCAGTCCAGGGCCTTTCTGTCCTCCGGTAAAGGCACCAATGAAATCGTTGCATAGATCTGACCTTGAGGAAATGGAGTTTTCTGGCAAGTTCATCAACCAAGATCTCACATTGGGCTTGAGCGCCAATGGGAAATAGTTTGCTAAGATTTTCTCATATCTTCCTCTAGTAGCTTGCACGGCGATTGTCTAAATGCCAAAGAATTCTGTCGGGTTTAGCTTGTCGTCATACTTTTCTGGTACTTCGGGTTTGAACGCTCGGATGGACGGCCAGCGGACTTGCCGTAGCTCAGGTGCGAAAGTAGGACACCCAACCTCGTAAGGTAAGTACCCGCCAACAACGGGCACTGGCTCATCGACGGTTGGACCATTGCGCTCGTCCGATTGAGGGCGTGCCTCCCAGCGTTGTTGAATGGTAGTGCGAGCATCCGCTGCTCACCTATCTAGCAGCACTTGCCGCTGATCTTGCTTTGTTTACGGATCTAAGGAGGCCATTGACCGGGATTGACATTTCGTTGGGTTCGCTGTGACTGCCGGCACTGCTGCTGGAGTTCCTGCTGCAGGGGTGATTATACCGTAGGTGCACCAACTGCCAAACGGCCATCAGTCCAAGCTACTGGCACGATTGGCGGGTGCCATGAGGGTTCTGCCAGCTGGGATCTGTTTGCATCGGTGAACTCGATCAAGCACCGGATGGTGGCTCTCCATTCATCCATCTTGTCGGCTGTTGGAGGAAAATCCAGCAGCATCTCGGCCCGTGCCATCGCCTCCGTTAGCGACATAGGCATGTTGGAGCGCGAAGAACGCGACGTCGCTCGACTCCTGGCAGAGCCAGCAGGAGCGCCGTTGTGATCCTACCGCCGCACCGTTGTGGCACCCTGGCTCAGAGGAAACCGGAACGCCCCGTATTCTAGCCCAAAGACAAGTCTTCTGGAATACGGCACTTCTGGCATAGAACAAATCAGCTCTTTATTACAAATATACGGGGATGCAAGGGTTCCGATATAATAGGGAATTACATCGGCACGACGGCACTACACCCTCCAAGGTTGCTCTATGCTAGCAGCAGAACAACTCGTAGCAGTGGAATAACTCCTAGCAGCGGAACAACGATGACGATGACGATGGACTCCATTCCGCAAGGACTCTGGCTGGAACGCTTATCCTAGCTCGCCAACAAGGTATCCATGGCAAACAAGCAAGCAGACTAGGCAGGACCTTCAAACTGGCATGACACGCCAGGTCAGTACATTTAATGTACTTGCAAGCTCACAACAACCAGAAGCAATCAAGACAAACAACATCATGGCATTTACCGGTTAAACAAGCATGAGCATGATACAACTAGAACAACATGGCATGTACAAGATGAACATGATACCGCTAGAACATTATCAACATGGCATGAACATATTACTCGAGACATGAACACTGATGGTACTAGCATGCAACATGCTACAAACTATCACTTACTCTGTTCGAGGTTACCATGTAACCACCAAATATATGCCACTCTTACTTACCATCGTGGTCACGGGATCTTCACACGATCACCTTATCAATATTAAGAATACCATCGTGATCCTCACAAGATCACCTCATCAATATCAAGAATACCATCGTGATCCTCCTGTGACCACATAAAGATCAACCAACGTCTTTCCTCATCAAACCGGGGTTGTTTATTAGTCAGGTTTTTATTAATGTTGACCCATAGTGTGACCTACTACAAACTGGGCCCTTATCCGCAGGTACGGCTATCGGTAGATTAAACACACTCTGCAGAGGTTAGCACAATGTACCTACACCAAAGAACCCATGGCCTCGCATTCAGAGTGGACCAACAGCGTTCTGACAAAACCGATATATCGCCATGACACTCTCTCGGCCACTCCGAGAAACTCCCCTTTGGGCTAAGTCATGGGTGGCCCCGATGTCACCTTGTGACATCCAACGGCCACCATCGTGGCAAAACAAAACCGTCCCAAACAGGGACAACCCGGGTACAACAATGATACGTCTCCAACATATCTATAATTTATGAAGTATTCATGATGTTATTTTATCATTCTTGGATGTTTTACAATCATTTTATGGCAACTTTATATCAGTTTTGGGACTAACCTATTGACCCAGTGCCCAATGCCAGTATTTGTTTTTTTGCTTGTTTTTTACATCGCAGGAAATCAATACCAAACGGAGTCCAAATGCAACGAAACTCCACAGAGATTTTTTATGGACCAGAAGACATCCATTGGGCCAGAGCAGCACCTGGGGGTTCCCTGAGGGGGGCACAACCCACCAGGGCATGCCTGGGGGCCCAGGCGCGCCCAGGTGTGTTCTGCCCACCTCGGTGGACTCCCGCACCCCCTCTTTACCCTATAAAATCACAAATATTCCAAAACCCATCGAGGTTAACCTAGATCAGAAGCTTCGCCGTTGCAAGGCTCTGTAGCCGCCGAAAACCAATCTAGACCCCATTCCAGCACCCTGCCGGAGGGGGAATCATCACTGGTGGCCATCTTCATCATCCCGGCGGCCACCACGATGAGGAGGGAGTAGTCCACCCTCGGGGCTGAGGGTTTGTACCAGTAGCTATGTGTTTAATCTCTCTCTCGTGATCTATATCATGGGCTTTATTAATATAGATGGATCATATGATGTTTCTCCCCTCTATACTCTTGTTGTGATGAACTGAATCTTTACCCTTTGAAGTTTTATCTTGTCGAATTGAATATTCAGATATGAGAACACATGATGTATGTCTTGCAGTATGAATACTTGAGGTGACAATGGGGTATCGTATTGATTCACTTGATATATGTTTTGGCACTCAACTCGCGGATTCCCGAGGTGACATTGGGGTAATCTATGCATAGGGGTTGATGCATGTTTTATTATCTTTTCTCCGATAGAACCTATGGGGTATCTCTGTAGTTCTTTGTGTGGATTGAGTATTATGAATATGAATTTGCTTTGGTGTTATTTTAGTACGAACTCTTGATTAGATCGATCGGAAAGAATAGCTTGCGTTATTTAGTACAAACTCTAGGATATATCAATCGGAAAGAATAGCTTTGAGGTGGTTTAGTACCCTACAAACAATTTCTATCTTTTGTTCTCCGGTAATAGGAACTCGGGAGTGATTCTTTATTGCACTTTGAGGGATAATCATATGATCCAACTATGTTGGCATTGTTGGGAGATTGCACTAACGAAAGTACGGACCCTTGGCCTCATTTTCAAGCATTGTAATATCGTTTTTGTGCCCCTTTACTATTTGCTACCTTGTTGTTTTTATTTATTCACATTATAAAAATATATTTCTTCCATCCATATTACACTTTTATCACCATCTCTTCGCCGAACTAGTGCACCTATACAACTTGCCATTGTATTGGGTGTGTTGGGGACACAAGAGATTTCTTGTATTTGGTTGCAGGCTTGTTTGAGAGAGACTATCTTCATCCTACGCCTCCCACGGATTGATAAAACTTAGGTCATCCACTTGAGGGAAAATTGCTATTGTCCTACAAAACTTTGCGCTTGGAGGCCCAACACGTGTCTACAAGAATAAAGTTGCATAGTAGACATCAAGCTCTTTTCTGGCGCCGTTGCCGGGGAGGTGAGTGCTTGATGGTATATCTTTAGATCTTGCAATTGAATCTTTTAGTTTCTTGTTTATCACTACTTTGTTCTATAAAAAACTACATAAATGGAATTTAGGTTGCATCATATTATTGATCATCTTTATGATATCTTTCTTGAAAATGATGGTTCGGAAAATTGTGCTCAATTGTTAGAAGAAGAAGTCAATAAAATGCTTGGCCCAAAATATTTGAATGATGAGCATGATTGCAATGTTGTTAGTGTGAATTCTTCGAATATCTAAAATGCTAATGATGATTGCACAAGTCATGACAAAAATGTTTCTTATAAGCATGTCACTTTTTGCGGAGTGAATTGGAAGTGCAATTGCACACCAAAAAGGGAAGACAGATTTTGTAAGAAGCATAAATATTTAGAAACGAAAAAGTTGCAAGAGAGGCTAGATGATTGTGCTGAAAGATATTTTTTTTGCCATCCTTGTGAACTTTGCAATGAACATGGTCATTTAAATATCCAATGCAAATTCGTTTATGATCAAATTGTGTCCAAAAATTGTGATAACTTTATTACCCTTGAGCATCATAAAGAGCTTAGTCTTCTTTTGGGGTATGAAGAAATGAAACGTATAACTAAGGGTATTCCAAGATTTAATCTCGAGAGATTTCTTGATTTTGATCTAGAGGAAATTTATATGTTTTGTGCGGTAAATTGCATTGAGAATCCTTATATTTCCAACTATCTAAAGTAAAAAAATAAACTGAATATGGAGAGAGTACTAATGAAAGGGAAAATATTTCCCAATACCCTCCTAGTGTTTATTATGATGAATCAGGTAACGAGGAGGAGCTTCCTATCCAACCAATCTCATCGAAAAGAAGCTTGAAAAGATTAATTAAACCCACACATTATGTGGTGAAGAAGAAGAAAATAAGAAAGAATAGAGGTAAAAAGATATCTCTCCCAAATAATGTTGCTCCTATTATTGTTGTGCCTCATGAAAATGACTCAAAAATAATTGTGGAAGATGATGCACTCGATGATGATTTTGTTATGCCTGTTGCTTGTTGTGATGATTATGATTGGGAGGATAACGATACTTCTTATAATCTTGGAAATCTTTTTGGCACCAACTTGGGAAATTATGATGATAGCAATTTTTATACCGTTGGTGCTATTCATACTATTAATGATGAGAGTGATTATGCTTATGATATGCCAAGCCACAAGCTTGGGAATGCTATGTTTGATGAGAATGACATGTTTGAGAATTTATTTGCTGCAATTAATGATTGTCCCAAGCTTGGGGAGGCTATGTTTAATGAACATGATCTTTTTAGTCCCCCTACTTTGAATGATCAAACTTGCTATGATGGTTGCATGCCTCCTATCTATGATGAGAACAAAGTTGCTACTTATGATGATTATTGTGATGATACTTATGTTATAAAAAGTAGTGATAATTATTGTCATAATTTTGAATGTCCTTTTACTGAACATTACTCTCTTAATGTGGGAACAATTTTTCGTATTCAAGTCTCATATGATACTCCCACTATTGTGAATAAGAATAAAATTGCTTATGTGGAGAGTAATAAATTTTCTATGCTTATGGATCATGAAGAGAATGCTTTATGTAATGGTTATATTGATGAACCTATTCATGATGCTACTGAAAATTATTATGAGAGAGTAACTTATGATGCATGATGTTCTCTTTGTGTTTCAATTCTTATCTTTTATGTGAGCATCATTGAATCATCATGCCTAGCTTAAAAGGCATTAAAGAAAAGCGCTTGTTGCGAGACAAGCCAACACTTTTACCTACTGTTTTTGTGTTTTAATATGATTAAGCTACTGTAGTAATCATGTTTTATTGCTTTTGTTTCAATAAAGTGCCAAGTAAAGCCTTTGGGATCATGTTGGGTGATAGTTGATTTGACCTTGCTGAAAAACAGAAACTTTTGCGCTCACAAAAATAAGTATCATTTTTAACAGAAGAGTGATTTTGAGTTGATTCTTTTTGCAGAAGTTTAATATACAAATTGCCACATGTTCCTAATTTTTTCATAATTTTTGGAGTAGCAGAAGTATGGTAGTCATCCAGATCATTACAGACTGTTCTGTTTTTGAGAGATTCTGTTTTCAATGCATAGTTTGCTTGTTTCCTAGTTTCTATGGCTTATATTGCTCAATATAAATTGTGGAAATGATATGCTACAATAGTCATTGTGTGAGAACAATTATGAATCTTGTCTTTCACAGTACCAAAAGTGAAATGGTTTGCTCTTTATCATACTAACCTATCTCACGAAGTTCCGTTAAGTTTTGTGTCATTGAAGTTTTCATGTTTTGGGTGAGATGTCGATATGAGGAGAATAAGGAGTGAAAAGACCCTAAGCTTGGGGATGCCCAAGGCACCCCAAGGTAATATTCAAGGAATATCCAAGCAACTAAGCTTGGGGATGCCCCGGAAGGCATCCCCTCTTTCGTCTCCAACAATATCGGTAACTTCACTTAGAGCTATGTTTTCATTCGTCAAATGATATGTGTTTTGCTTGGAGCATCAATTTATTCTGTTAAGAATTTGCTTACTATTATTTATAATAATGTTTTGCATCTTTTATTTCAATAAAAGTGGCATTGATAGCCTTTGCCATGCTTATCTTGCAAGTATACATGTTGCTGTTTGAAAACAGAAAGTTTATTGATGTTGCAAAAATTCCTGAGGAGAGTCAGAATGTGATAAAATGTTGAAACTTTTTGCATAATAAGCTCTGATTAATTTCTACAGTGTGGTAGAATTTCATAATGTTTGGAGTTAGGGAAGTATTGGTAGTCTTGCATTCTTTAGAGACTGTACTGTTTTGGCAGATTGTTGTTATGTTTGCATTGTTTGCATATGTTTGCTTGTTTAATGATTCTATTTGAGGATAGGAGTATTAAATATGCAGAGGAATTTAGCATGAAATGTTGAATAATAATTTTTGTGATTTGCTACAGTAGAGTATGATAAGGTTTTTGCATGGGTTTATACTAACTTATCTCACGAGTTCTTTTTGAGTTTTTGTGTGGATGAAGCTTTTGAGATTTAGGAAAATCGTGATATGGGAGGAATTAAGGAGACACAAAAGCTCAAGCTTGGGGATGCCCAAGGCATCCCAAGATAATATTTCAAGAAGTCTCAAGCATCTAAGCTTGGGGATGCCCTGGTAGGCATCCCACCTTTTTCCTTCAACAATTATCGGTTAGTATCGGTTGAGCCTAAGTTTTTGCTTCTCCACATGAGTTGTGCTATTCTTAGAATGTCATTTTATTTTTGTTTTACTTGCTGTTTTAATAAAATACTTAGATCTGAAAGTTTTTAAATAAAATAAAGTCCTCAAATAATTGCCAAGGAGGCTAAGTAAGCGGCATTCACATCCCGTCAACGGAGATCTTTTCTTTGGAATTGCTCTTGTGCTTCACTTATATCCTATGAGTAAATTGTTGAATGAATTGAATATCATGAAGTTGAAATTATATCATGCCTAGTGGTAGCTTCACATTGGGTTTAGAAAGTGAAACCTTTTGAGGCTTGAGAATCACAATATTGGTCATACAAGCAATTCACGAATAATTAGTATAAGGAAGAGAACTTTCACATGCAAATACACTATCATGGAAATCTTTTGTGATTGTGAGCCCCCATCAAAATATTATATGCCAAAATTGTTGTCGTTGGACAAGGAAGACAATGTAATGATTTATGTTTGCTCATATTCAGATAGAAGTCATATTGTCATAGATCCTTCAACATGTGGTGCTTGCCCCCATCTTTGCTAGCCAAAAATTCCGCACTAAGTAGATATACTACTTGTGCATCCAAAAATCCTTAAACCCAAATCTTATCTTCAAGAGTCCACCATACCTACCCAAGGATTGAGCAAAATCCATCAAGTAAGTTGTCATCGGTGCAATAAGGCAATAAAAATTGCTTCTAAAAGTGTTAGATCATTTAGTGTAAGAGAAAATTGAGCGTTGTACGAACTTGTGATGGCAAAGCAATAAAAGCGACAGACTGCATAATAAAGGTTGCTATCATAAGGGGCAATATAACATGACGTTCTTTTGCACTAAGGGGATGAGCATACAAACAAATAAGCGCATGGCAACCTCTGATTCCCTCTGCGAAGGGCCTATCTTTTAATTTTCAATATTTACTTTTATGCAAAGAGTCAAAGTTTTTTCTCTCTATTCCTTTTTATTTTTCTCTTTTGGCAAGCATCATGTGGTGAGGAAAGTTCTAGGCACATATGTCTAGTTGAATAAGGGTAGCATGAGTTATTATTGTTGACATCACCCTTGAGATGAATACGTTGGGAGGCAAAACAATAAGCCCCTATCTTTCTATGTGTCCGGTTTTAAGTTTTGCTCATATGTATGCCCCCGAAAACCAATCTAGACCCCGTTCCGACACCCTGCCGGAGGGGGGAATCATCACCGGTGGCCATCTTCATCATCCCGGCGGCCACCACGATGAGGATGGAGTAGTCCACCCTCGGGTCTGAGGGTTTATACCAGTAGCTATGTGTTTAATCTCTCTCCCTCGTGATCTATATCATGGGCTTTGTTAATAAAGATGGATCATATGATGTTTATCCCCTCTATACTCTTGTTGTGGTGAATTGAATCTTTACCCTTTGAAGTTTTGTCTTGTCGGATTGAATATTCAGATATGAGAACACATGATGTATGTCTTGCAGTATGAATACTTGAGGTGACAATGGGGTATCGTATTGATTCACTTGATATATGTTTTGGCACTCAACTCGCGGATTCCGGAGGTGACATTGGGATAATCTATGCATAGGGGTTGATGCATGTTTTTATTATCTTTTCTCCGATAGAAAATTTGGGGTCTCTCTGTAGTTCTTTGTGTGGATTGAGTATTATGAATATGAATTTGCTTTGGTGTTATTTTAGTACGAACTCTTGATTAGATCGATCGGAAAGAATAGCTTGCGTTATTTTAGTACGAACTCTAGGATAGATCGATCGGAAAGAATAGCTTTGAGGTGTGTTGGGGACACAAGAGATTTCTTGTATTTGGTTGCAAGGTTGTTTGAGAGAGACTATCTTCATCCTACGCCTCCCTCGGATTGATAAACCTTAGGTCATCCACTTGAGGGAAAATTGCTACTGTCCTACAAAACTCTGCCCTTGGAGGGCCAAAACGTGTCTCCAAGAATAAAGTTGCATAGTAGACATCAAACAACAACGGGCACACAAGGCTATCACCGCCTACCGGGCCAGGGCAGTGCGCGTGCATAACCTTCCCTAGTTGGAGGCACCGGCGAGAGGCATGACAATAGACCGCTTTAGTGTTGGGGAACGCAGTAATTTCAAAAAAAAATCCTACGCACATGCAAGATCCATCTAGGTGATGTATAGCAACGAGAGGGGAGATTATTGTCCACGTACCCTCGTAGACCGAAAGTGGAAGCGTTATGACAATGCGGTTGATGTAGTCGTACGTCTTCACGATCCGACCGATCCTAGTACCGAAAGTACGGCACCTCCGCGATCTGCACAAATTTGGCTCGGTGACGTCCCACGAACTCTCGATCCAGCTGAGTGTCGAGGGAGAGCTTCGACAGCACGACGGCGTGATGACGGTGATGATGAAGTTACCGATGCAGGGCTTCACCTAAGCACTACAACGATATGACCGAGGTGGAATCTGTGGAGGGGGGCACCGTACACGGCTAAGAGAACTGTCAACTTGTGCGTTTATGGGGTGCCCCCCTCCCCCGTATATAAAGGAGTGGAGGAAGGGGAGGGCCGGCCCTCTATGGCGCACCCAAGGGGAGTCCTACTCCCACCGGGAGTAGGATTCCCCCTATTCCCTAGTTGGATTAGGAGAGGAAGGAAGGGGGAGAGAGGGGGAAGGAAAGGGGGGCCGGCCCCACACCCAATTCGGATTGGGCTTGAGGGGGGCGCGCCCCCTCCTAGGCTCCCTTCTCCTCTCTCCCACTATGGCCCAATAAGGCCCATATACTTCCCGGGCGGTTCCGGTAACCTCCCGGTACTCCAGTAAATGACCGAACTCACCCGCAACCATTCCGATGTCCAAACATAGCCATCTAATATATCGATCTTTATGTCTCGACCATTTCGAGACTCCTCATCATCTCCGTGATCAAATACGGAACTCCGAACAACCTTCGGCACATCCAAACACATAAAACTCATATTACCGATCGACACGGAACGTTAAGCATGCGGACCCTACGGGTTCGAGAACTATGTATACATGATCGAGACTCATCTCCGGTCAATAACCAATAGTGGAACCTGGATGCTCATATTGGTTCCTACATATTCTACGAAGATTGAGGGAGTCCTGGATTAAGGGGTCCTCGGGCGTCCGGCCTATGTGACGTGGGCCGGACTGATGCGCCATGAAGATACAAGATAGAAGACTTCCTCTCGTGTCTGGATGGGACTCTCCTTTGCGTGGATGGCAAGCTTGGCGTTCGGATATTCCTCTGTAAACCGGCTATGTACAACCCTAGGCCCCTCCGGTGTCTATATAAACCAGAGGGTTTAGTCCGTAGAAGGATCATCATAATCATACAGGCTAGACTTCTAGGGTTTAGCCATTACGATCTCGTGGTAGATCAACTCTTGTAATCCTCATATTCATCAAGATCAATCAAGCAGGAAGTAGGGTATTACCTCCATCAAGAGGGCCCGAACCTGGGTAAACATCGTGTCCCCCGTCTCCTGTTACCATCAACCTTAGATGCATAGTTCGGGACCCCCTACCCGAGATCTGCTGGTTTTGACACCGACATTGGTGCTTTCATTGAGAGTTCCGCTGTGTCGTCGCCAGAAGGTTCGATGGCTCGATCCATCATCTACAACAATACTACCCTAAGGGTGGTCTTTCTCCCCAGCCAGTTCTTTGTGTTCGGCGGCTTTGCACTACGGGCCAACTCGCTTGGCCATCTAGAGCAGATTGATAGCTACGCACCAGGTCACCAGATTAGTTTTGGAAACCTGGACTATGTCGCTGATATCCGAGGAGACTTGATCTTCCAAGGGTTCACGACCCCAAACTCCGCTCTGGCCTTAGATCCAGAGCGCATTGCCAGGTCCGAAGACGGGATCCCTGAGCCCGCCAGACTGTCTGCGGCCACTGAGCCCAGTACGGGAGAGCCGGGGGAAGTAGTGTCGCTGGCAACCATCATGAAGCCGGACACTTCCCCGGGCACTGGCTCCGAATCCTTGGAGTCAGCATCGTGTGGGCTCGGCCAGGGAGTCTCCTTCCTGCCGTACTCCACGGACTCTCTTCTCCCCGGCCAAACCTCGCCTTTAAGCGAGGCTCTGGACTTGATGCGATCCATTGTCATTACAGAGGAGCAACGTCCGAACTACGCCTAGCCCGGACTAGGGGCTGAGAGCAGGGAATTTTAGGTCCCACCCACCACCCACTTCATAGCCACTGTCGAGGACTTAATTGACATGCTCGATTACGGCTCCGAAAACATCGACGGTATGGCGACGATGCCGGAGAAGAGCAGGCCCAAAACTCGTCGTTTACCGGACGATGGACGCCACCTCTTCGTATGACGTGTACATGGTGGATACACCCAAAGAGGGTAACAGCAATAACGAGAAAAATCTAGTAGAGGATAAACCTCCTGAGATACAACCGAAGCGCTGACGTCAACGGCGCCGCTCTAAATCATGCCGTGGAAAAGACAGCAATACCAGCACGAGAGACAACAGTACTCCGGATGATGCCGAAGACCAAGAAAACCCCGTCGAGCCAACCTCCGAACAGGACGATCGGGAAGATGGGCAAGTTAGCCCTGATGAACAGGCTGTAAACAAAGACTCGGAGGGAAGTAATTATATTCCACTCTCTGAGGACGAGGTGAGCCTCGGCGACGAAGACTTTATCATTCCTGAGGAACCTCTCGAGCAGGAGTGCTTTAAGCGCCGGCTGATAGCCACTGCAAGGAGCCTGAAAAAGAAGCGGCAGCAGCTTCAAGCTGATCAAGACCTACTCAACGAGAGGTGGACAAATGTCCTGGCAGCCGAGGAATAAGGCCTTGAGCGCCCAACCAAAAGATACCCGAAGCATAAACTGCTATCTCAATTCGATGACGAGGCACTGGAGCCCGTACCATCAGCACGTAATGCGGCTGACCGACCACCACGTGACCGGGACAAAACGGCAACTCAAGCCGAACACCAGCCCATACCACCTCGCCGTAAAGGTAGAGACACAACAGCTCGGGGATATACATATGACCTGCGGCAGGACCTGGAAAATAGGGCAGGCCAGACTAGATCGATCTATGGATCGCGGGGGCGTGCCCCGACGCGCGATGACGGATATCTAGCCGAACGTGACAAGTATAACCACGTCCGGGCCAAAAACTGCAGACGGACTCCATCCGAGCTACGTCGCAACTTGGCCCGATATAGAGGCGCCGCACACCCCCTCTGCTTCACTGATGAAGTAATGGAGCACAAATTCCCATAAGGGTTTAAACCCGTGAATATCGAATCATATGATGGAACAACAGATCCCACAGTATGGATTGAGGACTTTCTTCTCCATATTCATATGGCTCGCGATGATGATCTCCATGCCATCAAATACCTCCCGCTAAAACTCAAGGGACCAGCTCGGCACTAGTTAAACAGCCTGCCAGAAAACTCTATTGGTAGGTGGGAGGACTTGGAAGATGCCTTCCACGACAACTTCCAAGGTACATACGTCCGACCTCCGGATGCCGATGACTTAAGTCACATAGTTCAACAGCCCGGAGAGCTAGCTAGGAAACTCTGGACTAGGTTCCTAATTAAAAAGAACCAAATTGTCGACTGTCCGGATGTCGAATCACTCGCGGCCTTTAAACATAGCGTCCGCGATGAGTGGCTCGCTTGCCACCTCGGCCAAGAAAATCCCAAGTCCATGGCAGCTCTCACCGCACTAATGACCCGCTTTTGCGTGGGAGAAGATAGCTGGCTCGCTCGTAGAAGCAATAACACGGGCGATCCTGGCACCTCCGAAATCAGGGACGGCAATGGCAAGCCACTACGCAATAAAGACAAGTGTCGCAACACTAATGCAGGAACCCAAGACACGTCAGTGAACGCTGGATTCAATGGCTCCAAAACTGGTCAACGGAGGAAGACATTCAAGGCAAATAGAGATGGTCCATCCAGTCTAGACAAGATACTGGATCGGCCCTGTCAGATCCATGGCGGCCCCGACAAACCCGCCAACCACACCAACAGAAAATGTTGGGTTTTCAAACAAGCCGGCAAGCTCAATGCCTAACACAAAGGGAAGGGGCCGCCCATTGACAGTGAAGAAGAGGAGGCTCGCTTACTGAGTACCGGAGGACAGAAGCAATTTGCCCCCGAAGTAAAAACTGTAAACATGATATACGTGACGCATACCTCTGAAAGGGAGCGCAAGCATGAACTACGAGACGACCACGCAATGAAGTCGGACGCCCCAAAATTCAACCCATGGGCGGCCTGCTCGATCACTTTTGATCACAAGGACCACCCAATCAGTATCCGTCACGGAGGTTCGGCAGCTCTGGTCCTTGATCCAATAATCGGCGGATTCCATCTCACGCGAGTCCTCATGGACGGCGGCATTGATCCTTCAAGGATCAAGCCCACCACAACTACCTTCAAGGGAGTAATAGCCGGCGTAAAAGCCCACGGCACAGGCTCAATCTCACTGGAAGTCGTCTTCGGTTCACCGGAAAATTTCCGACGGGAAGACTTGATCTTCGATATTGTCCCATTCCGCATTGGCTACCACGCCCTGCTCGGGCGAACCGCTTTTGCTCATTTCAATGCGGTCCCAAACTACACCTATCTCAAGCTTAAGATGCCCGCTCCACGCGGCACCATAACGGTCAACGGTAACCATGAAAGCTCCCTCCGAACTGAGGGGCACACTGCGGCAATCACATCCGAAGTACAAAGCGGCCTCCTCAAGCCGCATACCTCATCAGTCATTAAACCGCCGGCCTCTACTACACAGGACCGGTCAATTTGGGAGCTAGATTAGCAGCTCCGCCTCCGTCGTTCGCCTCTTGCACCCGCGGACTTTGCACCGCGCATACATAATTATGCACTCAAAATACCTTGGAAATCGGCGGAGGCACAATACGGACAGGCCTACAAAGCGGTTCGTCCGGACTATAGCCTTTTCTCCTTTTTCTAACTATTTTCTTACCTTTTTTCCACAGGCGAATCAATACATGTCCGTCCTATGGACCTGAAAGGACTCTTCATGAGCGCGGCTTTCCTACAAATAGCCAGGGACTATTCCCTCTAAGGAAGCCTTTTCGTGGAGGCACAGGCGGCGCAGACGTGCGACAGGAGGTCCAAAAGATTTTTTGTAGACCAAAAACTCGATTTGAAACCTGTACAAAGCCTCTTTTCCTCAGCCCTCGACCCCTGGCACATAAAATGGCCGGGGTGGTGGTGTCATAATCTGTAAGATTACGTTCGACGTATCAATCAGATTTTAGTGAACATAATCCTCAGTATTTGCTTTTCTGCATACAAGCGTACCTTGCTTCTTCGGTTGTTTCACGCAGACACCTCGGCACAAATCGCCAGGAGCTTGATATGGCAACATATGGGTTGCCGAAAAAGTCCGAACAGCTCTATAGCATACTTCGGTGTCACGAGTTTGGCATTATATGCATCAGCTCCGAATCATGTCTTTGGTCAATAGTTGGGTTGCCCGGCTCCTGTGCTTGCTACCATACGTTCCATCTTATCGGCTAGGGTAGTAAAGGGAGAACTATTGCGATTGTGTTTCTGGTCCGCCTGGTCAAACACCTCAGTAGAGAAAGCCGAAAACTGACTGTCATGATGTGGCGAGAGCTAGTTAACCACTCGGTGACTTATCAGAATCTTTTGCGATTTCTTCCGTATTAGACGAAGGACCATTTTTCTGGTCACCTATGTAACGCACCCGTATTCAGATAACTGCGTACATACTAGGGGCTACATCGTAGACCTACCGTAAAACTCCTATGGCTAAGTGAAGGTGTTAAAGCCCTATAGTCTGATTGCCTAGTTCACCGCACTGACACCTCCGTTCCGGACCAAGACGTTCGGTTAAGAGTGATCAGGTGCTATTCCGAACACCCCCGTATTATATGTGAGGGGGCCGAAGCCGACGACTGGCAAACTTTCAGGTTATAAGAAACAGCCGCACAGGAGGAAATTATGGCAAATGTATATAACACAGCTTTAACGTATCATAATATTGTTTTCACAATTTTGGTACATTTATTCAAATATAATATCCTTCGAGCACTGATCCTCTATCAAGCGGGCACCCTCTAGGACATCCTCCAAATAATGCTCCGGCGTGCGATGGTCCTTGCCTCCAGGCGGACCCTTGGTTGCAACATCGGTGGCTTTCATCTTTTCCCAGTACATATTGACGCGGGCGAAGGCCATCCGGGCACCTTCTATGCACACCGACCGCTTGACGACGTCAATATGCGGCACTGCATCGACAAGCCGCTGCACCAAGCCAAAATAGCTGCTCGGAACGGGTTCAGCTGGCCATAGCCGAACCACGACCTCCTTCATGGCAGCTCAGGACATCTTGTGTAGCTCGGCCCACTGGGCCATCTGTTCGTTCAGCAGCGCCGGACGCTTTGCCACGTTGAATTGCGACCAGAAAAGCCTCTTCGTAGCACATCCTTCCCGTGCTTGGAAGAACTGCGCCGCATTGGAAACACTCTTCGGCAGATCCAAGAACGCGTCTGGAGAACTCCACATTTGGTTAAGCTGAGCATACTTTGGGTCGCCGAACTTAGTCTATAAAAGAAAGGGCTTACCAGCCGCTATCTCCCCAGCCTGTCGTATCTCCTCTCGAGCCACTCTATATTCACATCGCGCTTCTTTCGCCTCTAGTAAGGCTTTGTCGAGTTTTGCTGCCTTGGCTTTGTTATCCTCCTCGAGGGATTTGCATCTTCTAGTGGCATCCTTCAGCTCCCGCTCCATGGTAGATATTCTCTCCTGGCATTGGCGCTGAGCGGCCTGTTCGGCTTTTAAATCCGCAGACGCCTTCTTGGCAGCTGCGTCGCTCACTCTGGCCTGCTCCTTGGCCCGGGCAAGTTCAGCCCGAAGGGTCTCAACCGCGGCAGCACCATCTACAGTTATGCATGTCACAGTATATGATTTTCAGCCTCGTGCTCATACTAGTATACATGCATAAACAAGCTGCCCCCACACATACCTTGTGCCTCGTCGAGCCGCCTGTTAATAAGAGTGATGTCTTCATCCGCTAACTCAAGTTTTTGCTTTATATCTGCAACTTCCGTAGCTTGGGCGGTCGCCATGGATGTAACAGCCTGTGTTCAAATTAATTAGGTTATTTCCTAAGCATTTCTTTTTGATCCTCTGATCACCTCCCTGTGGAAGCCGACCAGAGCATCAGGGGCTACTATCTATACACAGACACATTGTGCATGAAAAAATAGTTAAGCTATTACATTGCATACCTCGAAGCCTCTCAACAGGCTCATGAAAGCTTCATTCAATCCGCTTCTCGCGGACAGAACCCTTTCAACTACCGTACCCATTAAGGTACGATGTTCCTCTGAGATGGACACACTTTGTAATGTACCCAATAGAGTATCCGGCACCTCTGGATTCCTGGAGTCTGCTGCGGCAATATGTATTCCCTTCAAAGGGGTACGCCTGCTTGACCCTGCAGTCGTCTTCGGCCGTAAGCCGGATAGTTCGGGGCCTTCATTACTGGCTCCAATAGGGGCTGCGCCCCCTAGACCCTTGATGATCGAAGTACCACCCTCGGGTGTTGTTTTCATCTTCCCCCATGCCGCTTGATGGTCAGGGGAGATTCTCCGAGATGACACCTCGAAGTCTTCCGCCCTAAGAAGCGAGGAAGCATGAGAAGGCGTCTCACTTTCCATCATCCTGGGAGTTAAGTCCCCTGATGAGGAGGACTTTCGGGGTGTACTGTGGGCCGAACTGCAAACATATAGTTTAAATGTTACCCCTGCAACCCAAAAAGAATGGGATATGTCTAGAGCGTCCTTGTTCACTTTCGATTCGGCAAGGGGCTTGTCCCTAGAGTGGTGCCTTGCAATGACATCAGCTTCGGAACCGGAGCCATATGGAAGGGATACCTTCCCTCTCTTGGGTGCTTCCACCTCCAAGTCTTCGGGTGCAGTCCTTTTCCTCCCATGAGGGGAAGGGATATCACCTTCTCCTTCCCCTTCATCTTTCAGAGACGGAGCTTCAGTTTCCCCAGACATAGTGTCCGACATACCTATAGAGCGGAGGCCGCTTTCAGCCTCTTCGCTCCTCTTCTTGCCCTCTTGCGCTGGCACTTGATGCGGCGCCGGGACAAGGATCCTCGTCAACACAGGATCAGCCGAGTCTTCAGGAAGTGGAGCTGAACACCTAATTCGTTCTGCCTTCTTTATCCAGCCCTAGTCAAAGATAAAATTCTTAGTACATCGCTATGGGATAATCAGCCGACTTGCGGTCAGAAATTGGGTGCTTACCGAAGTATCCGGATGATTACAGTCGAGACTGGCGTCCTCTGATGTGTCCGGCCACTGCTTTCGAGTCTTGAAGAATAGTTTCCACATCCCTTCATGCGTTGTGCCGAAGAATTGTTGAAGGGTCCACGGTCCTTCGGATTGAACTCCCACATACGGAGAGGCAAGCGCTGGCACGGGAGGATCCGGCAGACTAGCATCACTTGGATCACGTTGATAAGACCAACATCCCTTTCGAGGATACTCCGGATATGACTTTGCAGCGTCTATACTTCATCAGCTGATCCCCAGTCTAGCCCCTTATTTATCCATGATGCCAGCGGCAATGGAGGGCCAGATTGGAACGCCGGTGTGGCGGCCCATTTGGTGTTGCGGGGTTCGGTGATATAGAACCACTCCTGCTGCCATAAGTTGGAGGTTTCCGCGAAGGTGCCTTTTGGCCAGATAGTATTGGCAAGCATGCTCACCATAGCACCGCCGCACTCCGCTTGTTCCCCGTTAACTACCTTCGGCTTCACATTAGAAGTCTTGAGCCATAGGCCGAAGTGTGGGGGGATGCGGAGAAAGGCTTCGCACATGACGACGAACACTGAGATGTGAAGAAAAGAGTCCGGAGCTAGATCATGAAAATCTAGCCCATAATATAACATGAGGCCGCGAACAAAGGGGTGAAGAGCGAACCCTAGCCCGCGGAGGAAGTGGGAGATTAATACAACCCTCTCGCCGGATTTTGGTGTGGGGATGACCTGCCTTTTAGTAGGGAGCCTGTGGGGGATTTCCGTAGTCAGGTACCTCGCCTTCCGAAGCTTCACGATATCCTCCTCGGTGACCGAGGAGGCTGCCCACCTACCTGGGGAGATAGATCCAGACATAACTAGAGGGCCTGGTAACAATGGAAGAAATCGAATCCTGGGCATGGTGCCTGGGGTTGGGGAGGTTGAGGAAGAGGTAGCACTACTAGGGAAAACCCTAGTAGTAGCACTTGTTTTTGAGCTAGCAGTAGCGCTTGTACCAGCGCTACCACTAAGGCGCTACAGCTAACTAGTAGCAGTAGCGCTGGAAAGGGAGCACTACTGCTATACCTAGTTAGCAGTAGTGCTTCTTTTGAAAAGCGCTGCTGATAGTACTAAGTAGCAGTAGCGCTTCTTCTGAAAAGCGTTGCTGCTAACTTTTCCTGTATTTTTTAAAATACAGCTTATTTACGTTGTGGTTTTATATACAGTACTTTCATCACATGATTTTATGACCATGATTAGTTATTATATATAATAGTGGGTGAAATGAACATGGAGTAGATTCAAGTGGAGGCAACATGTGGAGCATGTCGAAAGTACTACTAATCCAAACTTGATCTAGTTTGGATTAGTAGTACTTTCGATGTGTGCCACATGTTGCCTCCACTTGAATCTAATCCATGTTCATTTCACCTACTGATATATATAATAACTCATCATGCTCATATAACAACTTAGCATCATGCATCATCGATCATAATAATAAATAACTCATCATTGGTATCATAATAACAAGTCATACTCATCATCATCGATCATACAACTTCTACTCGATACCACATCATCATCATAGTCATCTAACCAATCCTACTTAGTTGTTCTTAGCACATGATCATGAGTATTAGCTAGGACCTACTACCTTCTCCTAGGTAAAATAGCATAAAACAAGATAGCCCCTGACTCTCCATTATGGAGAATGGAGATTATCCTGTCTCCAATTCTTGCCTTTCGCACAATCTTGCTTCCAAGAACCTCCCTACGACTGACCATACATTTTTTCCATTCTTTGATTATCAGGTCTTCACTGTTTTTAGAAATCCGATATGCACATGTGTGACTCGTAGGATGACCTGGCTGTATGTTCAA
Organism: Triticum aestivum; assembly: GCF_018294505.1. Lineage (NCBI taxonomy): Eukaryota > Viridiplantae > Streptophyta > Magnoliopsida > Poales > Poaceae > Triticum > Triticum aestivum. The sequence continues at coordinate 532,962,169 of NC_057802.1, read as the reverse complement.
AACATCAAGGCGACCATTCTGATACATCAGATGAGGCACACAATCCGACGGGATTTTCTGTTGAAAAACATAGTAATAACTTCGTAGTTAGCAATGTACTTAAGTTTTAAAAGAATTTATGCAAAAGATGCACGGATGTCGTAATAGTAAAAAATCTTACCATGGCATCTCCATGGATGTTAGCGTGGTTCAACACGTGCACTAGTGGCACGTATTCACCATAATGTGGAGGAGTTTGATAATAGGTATTGTAATTCTCAAGATCAGTACAAAATGCGATCAGATGATTTTTCTCCTGATAAGTTAACTCAGAGCCATCGGTGTAGTAGGTTCTGTCTACCATCTTCCGCACATTGTTTGAAGAATGAAAATAAGCTATCAATGGAAATAAGCTATCAACTATTTTGAAATAAACAATATAAATTAGTTAATAACTATGTTTGAGAAACTCACATAGCGGTAGAATTGGAAGCGTATCAACAAGGACCCAAATGTCCATATTGTCTTGGTCGATGTCAGGATCACCAAGATCCATGGTGACAAGCATACCCTCATAAAAACCATACATCTTGCAAAGTGCTTCCAAATTTTTGCAACCAAAATGGGTTACGCTCTCAGAATTGTACAGATTTACTTCAAAATCCATACCATGATGGGTCCTTAGGTGAATTTTCTTTGTTTCGAAATTTTCATGGTCTTCAAAATCCATCCTCTCCAAGACATAGCGTCTTGCATGGCATGGGATAAGCTACTCGAATTGTAAAAGATGAAAATTACACGTTGAAATAGTTGAAGTCATGCTTAATTATGACAAAAACACTTGTCGTCGTTGCGTACCGTTTCAACATCGAAGGTCTCCTGGAGCTTAATGCTGAAGCGCCGATCTTCGTCCAGGTGAGGCCTGTCGCACAGACCTCGGTCGTCGTTGCACCAGCTGCACTCCCCCGGGAGACTTTCGTCGTCCGATGACGACATTTCCTACGTTCATAATTCATAGATAAAACTTGTACAATTCAATATATGTACTACAAAAATTAAATTAGATCATTATTATTCATCACGGGTTGACTATCGGTCTGTCGAGTCTTTTTCTTGAAAACTCTCAGCTTGCGTGGTGTATACATTCGACCGTTGGTGGTGGTGGAGACTCTCACTCACTGATTCCTCTCTCACATTTGCGACCGTCGGTGATGGTCGTTACTCCTCCTTCCCCTAGTGCATAACAAAGGTCTAGCACCCAGAGAAGAAGGAGAAACGACCCCCACGACAACAGTCGGGCTTCTTCATCCTCTCTCATATATGGTGGATACACTCCCTCACTGATTTTTCGACCTTCGGTGATGGAGCCTCGACAGACTTAAATTCAACCCGAAATGTCGTTTAATTATTTTTCTAGAAAATCCATGCCACTCGATATTTCCTACATATTCTAGCACAAGTCATGCCAGAATTCACGAAAAAATCCGGCATGACCTTTGCTAAAAAAGGACATATCGAGCGCCTGAAATTTGCCGGAACGGAAATTAATCAACACTCCGGCAAAACATAGGCCACTATAGGAGGTGTAACCTGCAAACATGGCCGGCCACTTGGGCAAGCACATATCCTATTTGAGCAACACAACATATACATGTTTATATCTACATCATATGCGCAAGCACATATCTAAATCGTAAAATAAATTAGTATTCAAATTAGCATTCATTCAATAAGCAAAACTAAATCATCTCTTTCGTCCGTACATCGTCGAATATTATCACTAATAGATCTCGAATAGTATCATACATATAACATCACTAATACAGCTAAAACCATAGCGAACGATGGGTATCGGCGCGGGCGGTGGACACCCAAAGAGAAGGAACCATCACAGGATCATAGCTCCAGTGAGATCCCTGAAGAACCTCCCAGGTATTGGAGAACCTGCCCTCCAACGCAACCATGTAGCGACGGACATGCTCGTCCTCCTCGCTGACATGGTGACGTACCACCTCCGCGGGGTCCTCAAGCCTCCGCACCGTCACTGGCCCACGTGACCGCCACCAAAGAAGGTTTGGGTCAACGACGGGCTGGCTCCTCACCAAGCTGCGCCCCCCGGAAGGTAGCACCTCCCAGTACCAGCCCGGCGGAGCCCAGTCCTGAACATGGCTCCTCACCAAGCCCAGGCCTCCTCCGCTAAGTCGACGACAAGGATGCGGTATAGGCATCATCGACGTCGATGCGGGAATAATTGCTTTTACTAAAAAAATAACAACAAATGTGACACCTAAAACACCTAAATTCTATTAACTACACCTAATTAAAAACCTACATTTTGAACATGATTCGATCATAACTAGGGTTCATAATACATTATTCTAAGATTAAATACCTAAAATACCTAAATTAAATTAACAACATGGGGTGGCTTGTCTCACCTCGATCGAGGTCGGAGGGGGTCGGTGACGGGGACGACGGCGGGGATGATGCAGGGGCTCCTTGATTTCTGCAAAAACAAAATATAAAAAAAACATTATTATTGTCATCTTAGGACTTAGTGAAACTCCATAAGCTACATTTAATTATTCTATTCAAATTTACTTATAATTTCCTATTCTTTTTAAATTAACTTATTCAAATTTTCTCAAAATTTCCTATTCTATTCAAAAGACCTACATTTACTTATTTTTTTCAATTTCATATTTTATTCTATTCAAATTTACTTATTCAAATTTCTAAAAATTTCCTATTCTATTCAAAAGACCTACATTTACTTATTCTTTTCAAATTACTTATTCAAATTTTCTAAAAACAAAATATACTAAAAACCAACATTTACTAAAAACAAAAACCTACATTTAACAAAAACTAAAACCTATTTACAGAAAGGGGGAGGAGGAGGTGTGGGAGGAGGCCAGGAGGAGGAGGAGGAGAGAGCAGGAGGGGGAGGAGGAGAGAGGAGGGAGGAGGAGAGAGCAGGAGAGGGAGGAGGAGGAGGAGGAGGGGCCGCCGGAGAGGGAGGAGGAGGAGGGGGCCGCCGGCGCCGGAGAGGGAGGAGGAGGAGGAAGGGATCGACCTTGGAGTGGAGGAGGAGGACGGCGACGGCGGCGGCGACGGCGGCGGCGACGGCGGCGACGGCGACGGAGGCGACAAAGAGTGTGAGGGGGAGAGTGAGAGGATGCGCGGGCCGGCTAATTTGGATAAGGGCCTTAGTGCTAGCGCTTGTCTGTAAAAAGCGCTACTGCTAAAATCTGTAATAGTATCGCTTTCTGAAGAAAAGCGCTACTTATACAGATTTTAACAGTAGCGCTTTCTAAAGAAAGGCGCTACTGATAAGGCTAAGAATTTAAAAAAAACAAAAATACATTGGTCATCAATGATCTTTTTGTGTAGAATCTGAATTTTCCACAGATCCTACACACAGAGTTGAATGAAGACCAAGTGGTTGTGATGGTTTGAGAAGCACCATATTTAAGGTGATAAAAATTCTGTTTGCGGAGCGAGGTGGGACTAAACTTTGGTCTAGGAGGTGGGACTAAACCGTGCAGAGACGTGGCGTCTCACTACAAAAGATATCAGTAGATGGGACTTGTTAAATATTATAATCTTTACGGAGCTTGTTTTGCAGAGCCGGACACGTTTTTTGTGTTCGGGGACTACTTTGAAGTATTCGGAGGAGGAACCCACCTTGCAATGCCGAAGACAATCTGCGCGCCGGACACCTCGTCATTGAAGCCTAGTTCAGGGGCTACTGAGGGAGTCCTGGATTAAGGGGTCCTCGGGCGTCCGGCCTATGTGACGTGGGCCGGACTAATGGGCCATGAAGATACAAGATAGAAGACTTCCTCCCGTGTCCGGATGGGACTCTCCTTTGCGTGGATGGCAAGCTTGGCGTTCGGATATGAAGATTCCTTCATCTGTAAACCGACTCTGTACAACACTAGGCCCCTCCGGTGTCTATATAAACCAGAGGGTTTAGTCCGTAGAAGGATCATCATAATCATACAGGCTAGACTTCTAGGGTTTAGCCATTACGATCTCGTGGTAGATCAACTCTTGTAATCCTCATATTCATCAAGATCAATCCAGCAGGAAGTAGGGTATTACCTCCATCAAGAGGGCCCGAACCTGGGTAAACATCGTGTCCCCCGTCTCCTGTTACCATCAACCTTAGACGCACAGTTCGGGACCCCCTACCCGAGATCTGCTGGTTTTGGCACCGAAGATCTTTATCGGTCAAACCGCATAACAACATACGTTGTTCCCTTTGTCATCGGTATGTTACTTGCCCGAGATTCGATCGTTGGTATCTCAATACCTAGTTCAATCTCATTACCGGCAAGTCTCTTTACTCGTTCCGTAATGCATCATCCCACAACTAACTCATTAGTCACATTGCTTGCAAGGCTTATAGTGATGTGCATTACCGAGAGGGCCCACAGATACCTCTCCGATACTCGGAGTGACAAATCCTAATCTCGATCTATGCCAACTCAACAAACACCATCGGAGACACCTGTAGAGCATCTTTATAATCACCCAGGTACGTTGTGATGTTTGATAGCACAGTAAGTGTTCCTCCGGTATTCGGGAGTTGCATAATCTCATAGTCATAGGAACATGTATAAGTCATGAAGAAAGCAATAGCAATAAACTAAACGATCAAGTTCTAAGCTAACGGAATGGGTCAAGTCAATCTCATCATTCTCTAATGATGTGATCCCGTTAATCAAATGACAACTCATGTCTATGGCTAGGAAACTTAACCATCTTTGATTGAACGAGCTAGTCAAGTAGAGGCATACTAGTGACACTCTGTTTGTCTATGTATTCACACATGTACTAAGTTTACGGTTAATACAATTCTAGCATGAATAATAAACATTTATCATGATATAAGGAAATATAAATAACAACTTTATTATTGCCTCTAGGGCATATTTCCTTCAGTCTCCCACTTGCACTAGAGTCAATAATCTAGATTACACAATAATGATTCTGACACCCATGGAGTCTTGGTGCTGATCATGTTTTGCTTGTGAGAGAGGCTTAGTCAACGGGTCTGCAACATTCAGATCCGTATGTATCTTGCAAATCTCTATGTCTCCCTCCTTGACTTGAGCGCAGATGGAATTGAAGCGTCTCTTGATGTGCTTGGTTCTCTTGTGAAATCTAGATTCCTTTGCCAAGGCAATTGCACCAGTATTGTTACAAAAGAATTTCATTTGACCCGATGCACAAGGTATGACACCTAGATCGGATATGAACTCCTTCATCCAGACTCCTTCATTTGTTGCTTCCGAAGCAGCTATGTACTCCGCTTCACACGTAGATCCCGCCACGACGCTTTGCTTAGAACCGCACCAACTTACAGCTCCACTGTTCAATATAAATACGTATCCGGTCTGTGACTTAGAGTCATCCAGATCAGTGTCAAAGCTTGCATCGACGTAACCATTTACGACGAGCACTTTATCACCTCCATAAACGAGAAACATATCCTTAGTCCTTTTCAGGTATTTTAGGATGTTCTTGACCACTGTCCAGTGATCCACTCCTAGATTACTTTGGTACCTCCCTGCTAAACTAATAGCAAGGCACACATCAGGTCAGGTACATAGCATTGCATACATGATAGAACCTATGGCTGAAGCATAGGGAATAACTTTCATTTTCTCTCTATCTTCTGCAATGGTTCGGTGCTACCTCTTGAGCACTGCGTTGGTTTTCCCTTGAAGAGGAAAGGGTGATGCAGTAAAGTAGCGTAAGTATTTCCCTCAGTTTTTGAGAACCAAGGTATCAATCCAGTAGGAGACCACGCTCAAGTCCCACGCACCTACACAAACAAATAAGAACCTCGCAACCAACGCGATAAAGGGGTTGTCAATCCCTTCACGGTCACTTACGAGAGTGAGATCTGATAGAGATGATAAGATAATATTTTTGGTATTTTTATGATAAAGACTAAAAGTAAAGAAAGCAAAATAAACGGTAATAGAAATAACTTGTTGACGGAAGATTAATATGATGGAAGATAGACCCGGGGGCCATAGGTTTCACTAGTGGCTTATCTCAAGATAGCATAGGTATTACGGTGGGTAAACGAATTACTGTCGAGCAATTGATAGAATTGAGCATAGTTATGAGAATATCTAGGTATGATCATGTATATAGGCATCACGTCTGTGACAAATAGACCAAAACGATTCTGCATCTACTACTATTACTCCACACATCGACCGCTATCCAGCATGCATCTAGAGTATTAAGTTCATAAGAATAGAGTAACACTTTAAGCAAGATGACATGATGTAGAGGGATAAACTCATGCAATATGATATAAACCCCATCTTTTTATCCTCGATGGCAACAATACAATACGTGCCTTGCTGCCCCTGCTGTCACTGGGAAAGGACACCGCAAGATTGAACCCAAAGCTAAGCACTTCTCCCATTGCAAGAAAGATCAATCTAGTAGGCCAAACCAAACTGATAATTCGAAGAGACTTGCAAAGATAACCAATCATACATAAAAGAATTCAGAGGAGATTCAAATATTGTTCATAGATAATCTAGATCATAAACCCAAAATTCATCGGATCTCGACAAACACACCGCAAAAAGAAGAGTTACATCAAATAGATCTCCAAGAGAATTGAGGAGAACTTTGTATTGAGATCCAAATAGAGAGAAGAAGCCATCTAGCTAATAACTATGGACCCGAAGGTCTGAGGTAAACTACTCACACTTCATCGGAGAGGCTATGGTGTTGATGTAGAAGCCCTCCGTGATCGATGCCCCCTCCGGCAGGACGCCGGAAAAGGCCCGAAGATGGGATCTCATGGGTACAGAAGGTTGCGGCTGTGGAATTAGGTTTTCGTGGTTTTCTTTGATGGTTTGGGGGTACATAGGTATATATAGGAGGAAGAAGTAGGTCGGTGGAGCCTCGAGGGGGCCACGAGGGTGGAGGGCGCGCCCAGGGGGTAGGCGCCCCCCCTACCCCATGGCTTCCTCGTTTGTTGCTTGATATCCACTCCAAGTCCTCTGGATCACGTTTGTTCCAAAAATCACGTTCCCGAAGGTTTCATTCTGTTTGGACTCCGTTTGATATTCTTTTTTGCGAAACACTGAAATAGGCAAAAAAAACAGCAATTTGGGCTGGGCCTCCTTTTAATAGGTTAGTCCCAAAAATAGTATAGAAGTGTATAATAAATCCCATTAAACATCCAAAACAGAATATAATATAGCATGGAACAATCAAAAATTATAGATACGTGGGAGACGTATCAAGCATCCCCAAGCTTAATTCCTGCTCGTCCTCGAGTAGGTAAATGATAAAAACAGAATTTTTGATGTGGAATGCTACTTAGCATAATTTTCAATGTAATTCTCTTATTTGTGGTATGAATATTCAGATCCGAAAGATTCAAGATAAAAGTTTAATATTGACATAAAAGTAATAATACTTCAAGCATAATAACTAAGCAATTATGATTTCTCAAAATAACATGGCCAAAGAAAGTTCATCCCTACAAAATCATATAGTTTGGTCATGCTCCATTTTCGTCACACAAGAATGCTCTCATCATGCACAACCCCGATGACAAGCCAAGCAACTGTTTCATACTTTAGTAATCTCAAACTTTTTTCAACTTTCACGCAATATATGAGCGTGAGCCATGGATATAGCACTATGGGTGGAATAGAATATGATGATGGGGGTTATGTGGAGAAGACAAAAAGGAGAAAGTCTCACATTGACGCGGCTAATCAACGAGCTAGGGAGATGCCCATCGATTGATGTCAATGCAAGGAGAAGGGATTGCCATGCAACGGATGCACTAGAGCTATAAATGCATGAAAGCTCAACAAAAAGAAACTAAGTGGGTGTGCATCCAACTTGCTTGCTCACGAAGACCTAGGGCATTTGAGGAAGCCCATTGTTGGAATATACAAGCCAAGTTCTATAATGAAAAATTCCCACTAGTATATGAAAGTGACAAAACAAGAGACTTTCTATCATAAAGATCATGGTGCTACTTTGAAGCACAAGTATGGAAAAAAGGATAGTAGCATTGCCCCTTTTTATTCTTTTCTTATTTTTGTGGCCTTTCTTTTTTTTGGCCTTTCTCTTTTTTTGGGACAATGCTCTATGAATGATGATCATCACACTTCTATTTATTTACAACTCAATGATTACAACTCGATACTAGAACAAAGTATGACTCTATATGAATGCCTCCGACGGTGTACCGATGGGCAATGAATCAAGAGTGACATGTATAAAAATATGCATGGTGGCTTTGATACAAATACGATGTCAACCACATGATCATGCAAGGCAATATGACAATGATGAAATGTGTCATGATAAACGGAACGGTGGAAAGTTGCATGGCAATATATCTCGGAATGGCTATGGAAATGCCATAATAGATAGGTATGGTGGCTGTTTTGAGGAAGATATAATGAGGTTTATGTGTGATAGAGCGTATCGTATCACGGGGTTTGGATGCACCGGCGAAGTTTGCACCAACTCTCAAGGTGAGAAAGGGCAATGCACGGTACTGAAGAGGCTAGCAATGATGGAAGGGTGAGAGTGCGTATAATCCATGGACTCAACATTAGTCATAAAGAACTCACATACTTATTGCAAAAATCTACAAGTCATCAAAAACCAAGCACTACGCGCATGCTCCTAGGGGGATAGATTGGTAGGAAAAGACCATCGCTCGTCCCCGACCGCCACTCATAAGGAGGACAATCAAAGAACACCTCATGTTTCAAATTTGTTACATAATGTTTACCATACGTGCATGCTACGGGACTTGCAAACTTCAACACAAGCATTTCTCAAATTCACAACTACTCAACTAGCACGACTTTGATACTATTACCTCCATATCTCAAAACAATCATCAAGCATCAAACTTTTCTTAGTATTCAACGCACTTATAAGAAAGTTTTTACTAATCTTGGATGCCTATCATATTAGGACTAATTTCTCAATTTAAGAAAATTACCATGCTGTTTTGTAGTGCTCTCAAAATGATATAAGTGAAGCATGAGAGAACAATAGTTTCTATAAAACAAAACCACCACCATGCTCTAAAAGATATAAGTGAAGCACTAGAGCAAAAACTATATAGCTCAAAAGATATAAGTGAAGCCCATAGAGTATTCTAATAAATTCTGAATCATGTGTGTCTCTCTCGAAAGGTGTGTACAGAAAAGATGATTGTTGAAACTAAAAAGCAAAGACTCAAATCATACAAGAAGCTCCAAGCAAAACACTTATCATGTGGTGAATAAAAATATAGCTCCAAGTAAAGTTACCGATGGACGAAGACGAAAGAGGGGATGCCTTCCGGGCCATCCCCAAGCTTTGGCTTTTTGGTGTACTTAGATTTACCTTGGGGTACCTTGGGAATCCCCAAGCTTAGGCTCTTGCCACTCCTTGTTCCATAATCCATCAAATCCTTACCCAAAACTTGAAAACTTCACAACACAAAACTTAACATAAAATCTCGTCAGCTCCGTTAGCGAAAGAAAACAAAACACCACTTCAAGGTACTGTATTGAACTCATTCTTTATTTATATTAGTGTTAAACCTACTGTATTCCAACTTCTCTATGGTTTATAAACTATTTTACTAGCCATAGATTCATCAAAATAAGCAAACAACACGCGAAAAACAGAATCTGTCAAAAACAGAACAGTCTTTAGTAATCTGTAACTAACGCAAACTTCTGGAACTCAGAAAAATCTACCAAAATAGGAAGACCTAGATAATTTGTTTATTGATCTACTGCAATTGGAATCAGTATTTTATCACGTTCTGGTGATTTTAAACAATTGTTTTCGTGAACAGAAAGGTTCTGGAATTTTCAGCAAGATCAAATAACTATCATCCAAGAAGATCCTATAGGTTTAACTTGGCACAAACACTAATTGAAACATAAAAACCAATCTAAACAGAGGCTAGATCAAAGATTTATTCCTAAACAGGAGCAAAAAGCGAAAAACTAAAATAAAAATTGGGTTGCCTCCCAACAAGCGCTATCGTTTAACGCCCCTAGCCAGGCATAAAAGCAATGATAGATCTAGGTATTGCCATCTTTAGTAGGCAATCCATAAGTGGCTCTCATAATAGATTCATAAGGTAATTTTATCTTGTTTCTAGGAAAGTGTTCCATGCCTTTCCTTAATGGAAATTGGAATCTAATATTTCCTTCCTTCATATCAATAATTGCACCAGTCGTTCTAAGGAAAGGTCTACCAAGAATAATAGGACATGATGGATTGCAATCTATATCAAGAACAATAAACTCTATGGGAACATAATTCCTATTTGCAACAATAAGAACATCATTAATTCTTCCCATAGGTTTCTTAATGGTGGAATCCGCAAGGTGCAAGTTTAAAGAACAATCATCAAAGTCACGGAAACCTAACAAATCACACAAAGTTTTTGGAATCGTGGAAACACTAGCACACAAAGCATAGCATCTTTAATTTTAATTTTAATAGTAGGTTCCCACTCATCATAAAGTTTTCTAGGGATAGAAACTTCCAACTCAAGTTTTTCTTCATAAGATTGCATTAAAGCATCAACGATATGTTTGGTAAAAGCTTTATTTTGACTATAAGCATGAGGAGAATTTAGCACGGATTGCAACAAGGAAATACAATCTATCAAAGAGCAATTATCATAATTAAATTCCTTGAAATCCAAAATAGTGGGTTCATTGATATCTAAAGTTTTGACCTCTTCAATCCCACTTTAACCAAATTTTGCATCAAGATCTAAAAACTCCGAATTTTTGGGACGCCTTCTAACTAAAGTTGACTCATCTCCAGTCCCATCATTATCAATATTCATATTGCAAAACAAAGATTTAATAGGGGACACATCAATAACTTTTAGATCTTCATCTTTATTATCATGAAAACTAGAAGAACATGCTTTTACAAAGCAATCTTTCTTAGCACGCATCCTAGTGGTTCTTTCTTTGCACTCATCAATGGAAATTCTCATGGCTTTGAGAGACTCATTGATATCATGCTTAGCTGGAATAGATCTAAGTTTCAAAGAATCAACATCAAGAGAAATTCTATCCACGTTCCTAGCCAATTCGTCAACTTTAAGCAATTTTTCTTCAAGCAAAGCATTGAAATTCTTTTGTGAATTCATAAACTCTTTAAGACTAGTCTCAAAATCAGAGGGCATATTATTAAAATTTCCATAAGAATTGTTGTAGGAATTACCATAATTATTAGAGGAATTACAAGGGAACAGCCTAGGATTAAAATTTCCTCTGTACGCGTTGTTACCAAAATTATTCCTACCAACAAAATTCACATCCATAGATTCATTATTATTCTCAGTCAAGGTAGACAAAGGCATATCATGAGGATCAGAAGAAACACTCTTATTAGCAAATAATTTCATAAGTTCATCCATCTTTCCACTCAAAACATTAATTTCTTCTATCGCATGCACTTTTTTACTAGTAGTTCTCTCGGTGTGCCATTGAGAATAATTAACCATAGTATTATCTCGGAGTTTAGTAGCTTCTCCTAAAGTGATTTCCATAAAAGTGCCTCCCGCGGCCGAATCTAAAAGATTTCTAGAAGCAAAATTCAATCCGGCATAAATTTTTTGTATAATCATCCATAAATTCAAACCATGTGTAGGGCAATTACGTATCATTAATTTCATTCTCTCCCAAGCTTGTGCAACATGTTCATGATCAAGTTGCTTAAAATTCATAATATCGTTCCTAAGAGAGATGATCTTAGCGGGAGGAAAATACTTAGAGATAAAAGCATCTTTGATCTTATTCCAAGAATCAATACTATTTTTAGGCAAAGACGGGAATAGTTTCAACTTAACAATATCATTATCCCCATCTTTCTTCTTTTGCATATCACACAATCAACAAAGCTATTTAGATGGGTAGCGGCATCTTCACTAGGAAGGCCAGCGAATTGATCTTTCATAACAAGATTCAGCAAAGCAGCATTAATTTCACAAGATTCAGCATCAGTAAGAGGAGCAATCGGAGTGCTAAGAAAATCATTGTTGTTGGTATTGGCAAAGTCACACAATTTAGGATTGTCTTGAGCCATCGTGACAAGCAAGAAATCCAACACACGAGCAAACAAGAAGCAAGCGAAAAAGAGGCGAACGGAAAGAGAGGGCGAATAAAACGGCAAGGGTGAAGTGGGGGAGAGGAAAATGAGAGGCAAATGGCAAATAATGTAATGCGAGGGATAAGAGTTTGTGAAGGGTAGTTGGTATGTCTTGACTTGTGCGTAGACTCCCCGGCAACGGTGGCAGAAATGGCTCGTTATCAGGAGTTCAAATCTTGACTTGACTTTGCGTAAGCCTCCCCGGCAACGGCGCCAGAAATCCTTCTTGCTACCTCTTGAGCACTGCGTTGGTTTTCCCTTGAAGAGGAAAGTGTGATGCAGTAAAGTAGCATAATTATTTCCCTCAGTTTTTTAGAACCAAGGTATCAATCCAGTAGGAGACCACGCTCAAGTCCCACGCACCTACACAAACACATAAGAACCTCGCAACCAACGCGATAAAGGGGTTGTCAATCCCTTCACGGTCACTTACGAGAGTGAGATCTGATAGAGATGATAAGATAATATTTTTGGTATTTTTATGATAAAGACTAAAAATAAAGAAAGCAAAATAAACGGTAATAGAAATAACTTGTTGACGGAAGATTAATATGATAGAAGATAGACCTGGGGGCCATAGGTTTCACTAGTGGCTTCTCTCAAGATAGCATAGGTATTATGGTGGGTAAATGAATTACTGTCGAGCAATTGATAGAATTGAGCATAGTTATGAGAATATCTAGGTATGATCATGTATATAGGCATCACGTCCGTGACAAGTAGACCGAAACGATTCTGCATCTACTACTATTACTCCACACATCGACCGCTAGCCAGCATGCATCTAGAGTATTAAGTTCATAAGAACAGAGTAACGCTTTAAGCAAGATGACATGATGTAGAGGGATAAACTCATGCAATATGATATAAACCCCATCTTTTTATCCTCGATGGCAACAATACAATACGTGCCTTGCTTCCCCTGCTGTCACTAGGAAAGGACACCGCAAGATTGAACCCAAAGCTAAGCACTTCTCCCATTGCAAGAAAGATTAATCTAGTAGGCCAAACCAAACTGATAATTCGAAGAGAGTTGCAAAGATAACCAATCATACATAAAAGAATTCAGAGGAGATCCAAATATTGTTCATAGATAATCTGGATCATAAACCCACAATTCATCGGATCTCGACAAACACACCGCAAAAAGAAGAGTTACATCAAATAGATCTCCAAGAGAATCGAGGAGAACTTTGTATTGAGATCCAAAGAGAGAGAAGAAGCTATCTAGCTAATAACTATGGACCCGATGGTCTGAGGTAAACTACTCACACATCATCGGAGAGGCTATGGTGTTGATGTAGAAGCCCTCCGTGATCGATGCCCCCTCCGGCAGGACGCCGGAAAAGGCCCCAAGATGGGATCTCACGGGTACAGAAGGTTGCGGCGGTGGAATTAGGTTTTCGTGGTTCTCTTTGATGGTTTGGGGGTACGTAGGTATATATACGAGGAATAAGTAGGTCGGTGGAGCCTCGAGGGGCCCACGAGGGTGGAGGGCGCGCCCAGGGGGGCCCCCTACCTCGTGGCTTCCTTGTCTGTTGCTTGATGTCCACTCCAAGTCCTCTGGATCACGTTTGTTCCGAAAATCACGTTCCCGAAGGTTTCATTCTGTTTGGACTCCGTTTGATATTCTTTTTCTGTGAAACACTGAAATAGGCAAAAAACATCAATTTGGGCTGGGCCTCCGGTTAATAGGTTAGTCCCAAAAATAATATAAAAGTGTATAATAAAGCCCATTAAACATCCAAATTAGAATATAATATAGCATGGAACAATCAAAAATTATAGATACGTTGGAGACGTATCATCGGGCATTGAGTCTGACTCAATTTCACACCTTGTAACACAGGCAAGAACCCTTTCTTTGCTTGATCCATTTTGAACTTCTTCAAAACTTTATCAAGGTATGTGCTTTGTGAAAGTCCAATTAAGCGTCTTGATCTATCTCTATAGATCTTGATGCCTAATATATAAGCAGCTTCACCGAGGTCTTTCATTGAAAAACTCTTATTGAAGTATCCTTTTATGCTATCCAGAAATTCTATATCATTTCCAATCAGCAATATGTCATCCACATATAATATTAGAAATTCTACAGAGCTCCCACTGACTTTCTTGTAAATACAGACTTCTCCAAAAGTCTGTATAAAACCATATGCTTTGATCACACTATCAAAACGTTTATTCCAACTCCGAGATGATTGCACTAGTCCATAAATGGATCGCTAGAGCTTGCACACTTTGTTAGCATCCTTTGGATCGATAAAACCTTCAGGTTGCATCAGATACAACTCTTCTTCCAGAAATCCATTCAGGAATGCAGTCTTTACATCCATTTGCCAAATTTCATAATCATAAAATGCAGCAATTGCTAACATGATTCGGACGGACTTAAGCACCGCTACGGGTGAGAAGGTCTCATCGTAGTCAACTCCTTGAACTTGTCAAAAACCTTTCGCAACAAGTCGAGCTTTGTAGACAGTAACATTACCGTTAGCGTCAGTCTTCTTCTTGAAGATCCATTTATTCTTGATGGCTTGCCGATCATCGGGCAAGTCAACCAAAGTCCAAACTTTGTTCTCATACATGGATCCCATCTCAGATCTCATGGCCTCAAGCCATTTCGTGGAATCTGGGCTCATCATCGCCTCCTCATAGTTCGTAGGTTCGTCATGGTCAAGTAACATGACCTCCAGAACAGGATTATTGTACCACTCTGGTGCGGATCTTGCTCTGGTTGACCTATGAGGTTCAATAGTAACTTGATCTGAAGTTACATGATCATCATCATTAGCTTCCTCACTAATTGGTGTAGAAGTCACAGGAACTGATTTATGTGATGAACTACTTTCCAATAAGGGATCAGGTACAGTTACCTCATCAAGTTCTACTTTCCTCCCACTCACTTCTTTCGAGAGAAACTCCTTCTCTAGAAAGGATCCATTCTTGGCAACAAATGTCTTGCCTTCGGATCTGTGATAGAACGTGTACCCAATAGTCTCCTTTGGGTATCCTATGAAGACACATTTCTCCGATTTGGGTTCGAGCTTATCAGGTAGAAGCTTTTTCACATAAGCATCGCAGCCCCAAACTTTAAGAAACGACAACTTGGGTTTCTTGCCAAACTACAGTTCATAAGGTGTCGTCTCAACAGATTTAGATGGTGCCCTATTTAACGTGAATGCAGCCATCTCTAAAGCATATCCCCAAAATGATAGCGGTAAATCAGTAAGAGACATCATAGATTGCACCATATCTAGTAAAGTACGATTACGACGTTCAGACACACCATTACGCTGTGGTGTTCCGGGTGGCGTGAGTTGCGAAACTATTCCGCATTGTTTCAAATGAAGACCAAACTCGTAACTCAAATATTCTCCTCCATGATCAGATCGTAGAACTTTATTTTCTTGTTACGATGATTTTCCACTTCACTATGAAATTCTTTGAACTTTTCAAATGTTTCAGACTTATGTTTCATTAAGTAGATATACCCATATCTGCTTAAATCATCTGTGAAGGTCAGAAAATAACGATACCCGCCGCGAGCCTCAATGTTCATTGGACCACATACATCAGTATTTGTGATTTCCAATAAATCTGTTGCTCGCTCCATTGTTCCGGAGAACGGAGTTTTAGTCATCTTGCCCATGAGGCATGGTTCGCAAGTACCAAGTGATTCATAATCAAGTGATTCCAAAAGTCCATCAGAATGGAGTTTCTTCATGCGCTTTACACCAATATGACCTAAACGGCAGTGCCACAAATAAGTTGCACTATCATTATCAACACTACATCTTTTGGCTTCAATATTATGAATATGTGTGTCACTACTATCGAACAAGATCCACTCTTCAAGGGTGCATGGCCATAAAAGATATTACTCATATAAATAGAACAACCATTATTCTCGGATTTAAATGAATAACCGTCTCGCATCAAACAAGATCCAAATATAATGTTCATGCTTAATGCTAGCACCAAATAAAAATTATTCAGGTCTAAAACTAATCCCGATGGTAGATGTAGAGGTAGTGTGCCGACGGCGATCACATCGACTTTGGAACCATTTCCCACGCGCATCGTCACCTCGTCCTTAGCCAATCTTCTCTTAATCCATAGTCCCTGTTTTGAGTTGCAAATATTAGCAACAGAACAAGTATCAAATACCCAGGTACTACTGCGAGTATTAGTAAGGTACACATCAATAACATGTATATCACATATACCTTTGTTCACCTTGCCATCCTTCTTATCCGCCAAATACTTGGGGCAGTTCCGCTTCTAGTGACCAGTCCCTTTGCAGTCAGTCTTAGGCTTAGGTCAAGACTTGGGCTTCTTCACTTGAGCAGCAACTTGCTTTCTGTTCTCCTTGAAGTTCCCCTTCTTCCCTTTACCCTTTTTCTTGAAACTGGTGGTCTTGTTGACCATCAACACATGATGCTCCTTCTTGATTTCTACCTCCGCAGCCTTTAGCATTGCGAAGAGCTCGGGAATCGTCTTATCCATCCCTTGCATGTTATAGTTCATCACGAAGCTTTTGTAGCTTGGTGGCAGTGATTGAAGAACTCTGTCAATGACACTATCAACCGGAAGATTAACTCCCAGCTGAGTCAAGTGATTATGATACCCAGACATTTTGAGTATATGCTCACTGACAGAACTATTCTCCTCCATTTTGCAGCTATAGAACTTATTGAAGACTTCATATCTCTCAATGGAATATTAAATTCAACTCCTGGAACATCTCATATGCTCCATGACGTTCAAAACGTCGTTGAAGTCCCGGTTCTAAGCCGTAAAGCATGGCACACTGAACTATCGAGTAGTCATCAGCTTTGCTCTGCCAGGCGTTCACAACGTCCGGCGTTGCTCCTGCAGCGGGTCTTGCACCTAGCGGTGCTTCCAGGACGTAATTCTTCTGTGCAGCAATGAGGATAATCCTCAAGTTACGGACCCAGTCCGTGTAGTTGCTACCATCATCTTTCAACTTAGCTTTCTCTAGGAACGCATTAAAATTCAAAGAAACAGTAGCACGGGCCATTGATCTACAACAACATAGACATGCAAAATACTATCAAGTACTAAGTTCATGATAAATTAAAGTTCAATTAATCATATTACTTAAGAACTCCCACTTAGATAGACATCCCTCTAATCATCTAAGTGATCACGTGATCCAAATCAACTAAACCATGTCCGATCATCATGTGAGATGGAGTAGTTTTCAATGGTGAACATCACTATATTGATCATATCTACTATATGATTCACGCTCGACCTTTCGGTCTCAGTGTTCCGAGGCCATATCTGCATATGCTAGGCTCATCAAGTTTAACCCGAGTATTCTGCGTGTGCAAAACTGGCTTGCACCCATTGTATGTGAACGTAGAGCTTATCACACCTGATCATCACGTGGTGTCTCGGCACGACGAACTTTCGCAATGGTGCATACTCAGGGAGAACACCTGTACCATGAAATTTAGTGAGAGATCATCTTATAATGCTACCGCCGAACTAAGCAAAATAAGATGCATAAAGGATAAACATCACATGCAATCAATATAAGTGATATGATATGGCCATCATCATCTTGTGCCTTTGATCTCCATCTCCAAAGCACCGTCATGATCACCATCGTCACCAGCTTGACACCTTGATCTCCATCGGAGCATCGTTGTCGTCTCGCCAACTATTGCTTCTACGACTATCGCTACCGCTTAGTGATAAAGTAAAGCAATTACATGGCGATTGCATTTCATACAATAAAGTGACAACCATATGGCTCCTGCCAGTTGCCTATAACTGTGTTACAAAACATGATCATCTCATACAATAAAATTTAGCATCATGTCTTGACCATATCACATCACAACGTGCCCTGCAAAAACAAGTTAAACGTCCTTTACTTTGTTGTTGCAAGTTTTACGTGGCTGCTACGGGCTGAGCAAGAACCGTTCTTACCTACGCATCAAAACCACAACGATTTTTTGTCAAGTGTGTTGTTTTAACCTTCAACAAGGATCGGGCGTAGTCATACTCGATTCAACTAAAGTTGGAGAAACTGACACCCGCTAGCCACCTGTGTGTGAAGCATGTCGGTAGAACCAGTCTCGCGTAAGCGTACGCGTAATGTCGGTCTGGGCCGCTTCATCCAACAATACCGCCGAATCAAAGTATGACATGCTGGTAAGAAGTATGACTATTATCGCCCACAATGCTTTGTGTTCTACTCGTGCATATAACATCTACGCATAGACCTGGCTCGGATGCCACTGTTGGGGAACGCAGTAATTTCAAAAAAAAATCCTACGCACACGCAAGATCCATCTAGGTGATGTATAGCAACGAGAGGGGAGAGTGTTGTCCACGTACCCTCGTAGACCGAAAGCGGAAGCGTTATGACAACGCGATTCATGTAGTCGTACGTCTTCACGATCCGACCGATCCTAGTACCGAAAGTACGACACCTCCGTGATCTGCACACGTTCGGCTCGGTGACGTCCCACGAACTCTCAATCCGGCTGAGTGTCGAGGGAGAGCTTCGTCGGCACAACGGTGTGATGACGGTGATGATGAAGTTACCGACGCGGGGCTTCACCTAAGCACTACAACGATATGGCCGAGGTGGAATCTGTGGAGGGGGCACCATACACGGCTAAGACAACTGTCAACTTGTATGTCTATGGCGTGCCCCCCTCCCCCGTATATAAAGGAGTGGATGAGGGGGAGGGCCGGCCCTTTATGGCGCGCCCAAGGGGAGTCCTCCCACCGGGAGTAGGATTCCCCCACCCCTTCCCTAGTTGGATTAGGAGAGGAAGGAAGGGGGAAAGAGGGGAAGGAAAGGGGGGCGGCCCCCCACCCAATTCGGGTTGGGCTTGAGGGGGGCGCGCCCCTCCTAGGCTCCCTTCTCCTCTCTCCCACTATGGCCCAATAAGGCCCATATACTTCCCGGGGGGTTCTGGTAACCTCCTGGTACTCCGGTAAATGCCTGAACTCACCCGGAACCATTCCAATGTCCAAACATAGCCATCCAATATATCGATCTTTATGTCTCTACCATTTCGAGACTCCTCGTCATGTCCGTGATCAAATCGGGGACTCCGAACAACCTTCGGTACATCAAAACACATAAACACATAATATCGATCGTCACCAAACGTTAAGCGTGCGGACCCTGCGGGTTCGAGAACTATCTAGACATGACCGAGACTCATCTTCGGTCAATAACCAATAGTGGAACCTGGATGCTCATATTGGTTCCTACATATTCTACGAAGATCATTGTCGGTCAAACCGCATAACAACATACGTCGTTCCCTTTGTCATCGGTATGTTACTTGCCCGAGATTCGATCGTCGATATCTCAATAACTAGTTCAATCTCGTTACCGGCAAGTCTCTTTACTCGTTCCGTAATGCATCATCCCGCAACTAACTCATTAGTAACATTGCTTGCAAGGCTTATAGTGATGTGCATTACCGAGAGGGCCCAGAGATACCTCTCCGATACTCGGAGTGACAAATCCTAATCTCGATCTATGCCAACTCAACAAACACCATCAGAGACACCTGTAGAGCATCTTTATAATCATCCAGTTATGTTGTGACGTTTGATAGCACACTAAGTGTTCCTCCGGTATTCGGGAGTTGCATAATCTCATAATCATAGGAACATGTATAAGTCATGAAGCAATAGCAATAAACTAAACGATCAAGTGCTAAGCTAACGGAATGGGTCAAGTCAATCACATCATTCTTGAATGATGTGATCCCGGTAATCAAATGACAACTCATGTCTGTGGCTAGGAAACTTAACCATCTTTGATTCAACGAGCTAGTCAAGTAGAGGCATACTAGTGACACTTTGTTTGTCTATGTATTAACACATGTACTAAGTTTCTGGTTAATACAATTCTAGCATGAATAATAAACATTTATCATGATATAAGGAAATATAAGTAACAACTTTATTATTGCCTCTCGGGCATATTTCCTTCAATTAGGGCCTCCCCATAAAAGGGAAATGTGGTTGCACTAGTCAGTTTGATTTGATGGCACTCTGACTCAGCCAACAGGTGTTCAAGTTCAATTAATATCCGGTTAAACTTGAATGCAAATGATGCTGAGTCATACAATATAACATGATGAACTGACCATAATAACAACATGAACATGGATGGGAAAGCATAATCATTCAACATATCGATAGTAGTAAAGTATTTATACCGATGAGCATGACATGATGATGGGCATGAACAAAATAATATAACAATTTCACATAAGAGCATAGCATGATCATTAGCATCAAAATAATTACTTGACTGAAGTATAACAAGAGCATGAGCAAGTAAACATCTACTCAACTAGATGCAAACGATCATAGTACAAGCATAAGCATGCAAACACGAGCATGAATAAATCATTCACGGAATAATAACATGCACAAACAACTTAAAGATTCAAGTTTAAAACCATTTTATTGCAATGCTATCATGCAAGTGGCTGTCGTGGCTTGCCTGGGAATGAAGAAATCACCGGGGAAAAGTGTGGAAGCATCGCGGAAAGATTTGCCGAAACAGTTCTCTCTCGAAGGGGGCTGCTTGGGGCAAGGGCAAAATGGTCATTTTCATAGTGTGGAAACATTATGAAAATGGTACCAACATGACGGACTCGACGAGACAAAACCGTGAGACTTGGAATCACCTCGTTTGGAGCTAGGAGCACGAAGATATAAGCCTTTGACTGCTAGGGGCCTATCTGCAAATAAAATATTCACAGCGGGGTCCCTGGCAGCTCGGCGGGTCGCACACTGCAGCAGAATCCACTTTCCCTCGGCGAAAGCGTAAAGCCTAAAATGCGCTTCCACTTATCCACGCTGGCAGTGGCAGGGCCGGGCACCTGCGTTACTGACGTGTGGGCCCCACCTCTCCCCCTCTCCTCCTGCTCCTTCTTCCTCCTCCTTCCCCGACGCGGTGCGCACAGCCGAGGTAAAGGCGGCGCTTCGACGGCGATAGCCGGGGCTACCGGTCGTCCCCGGCGGCGCCCAACCTACCTACGGGTTCAGGGCGACGAGGCTGATCTGTTCCATGGTGGCGCGGTCGCCGGGAAGCTTGGGAACGGCGGCGGGGGTTGGCTGCGGCGGACGGCGGCTCCGGGCGGCGATGGGGCTTGCGGCCAGAGGCCACCAGAGGAGGAGGCGATGGGCTGGGAGGCTCCAGGGGGTGGATGGAGGCCTATGGAGGTTGCTAGATCGGGTGTGGCACGCCGCAGAGCTCGAATTCGAGCTGAGGCCCGCGGCGGCCATGGTGGCAGAGGGAGGCGAAGAGAGCTTCTCCGGTTCGGGGAACAGGCTAGGCGGGACCAGATGAGGGTAGTCGAGCTGCTGGTGAGCTCGGGAGGTGCTCGGAGTGGCTATATATAGGCAGGGCGACGCGGGAGGGCGAGCACGGCCGCGGGACACGTCGCCGGAGCCGCGGACGCGTGGGCACGCGAGCTTGCTCGACGGTAGGCGATGAGAGGGTACAGGGGGGAGCTCACGGGGCAGAGGAGGCCAAGGGGCACGGGGAGGAAGAGGCCAGGGACGAACAGAGCCGAAACGGCCACAGTGCTCCCCTGGGAGCGCGGCGGCGAGCGCCGATGAGCGAGCTACAGGAGGGAGAGAGGGGTCCAGGGGACGGAGGAGGCACGGGGGAGCTGTTGGACATGGTTGGGCTCGCGAGAACGACGAGCACAGGAGGGGCCCGAAGCAAACGACACGCAGCTCGCGTCCATGGCATGCGAAAGCGGTGGTCACCGCGTGCACTGGTGCACACAGTGTACGGTGGTCGGCCAATTTATGTCGCAGAGACAAGGGAGGCAGAGATAGTTTCCAAAGAAGAAGAAAACAAGCATATTTAGCACTGGTGTGATTACAGGGAGCAAGAAACCAAATGCACAGCAAGGTGTTTGTTGCTTGTTGTGGCTCACATGCTTGGAGATCAAGGCTGAGATTTTACTGTGTTTTTTCAATTACTAAGGTGATTAAAATTGCAAGGTTTAAGCTCAAGAGGAGGGGCTTACCTAGTGCTTGCAGTACAAACCACCAAACCGGACAGAAATACAAAACATGAAGTAGCACTCACATATCAAATTCGATTGAGCTGAATTTTTGTGTAAATAAGTTATTTGATGGTATGAAGTT
Source organism: Triticum aestivum (assembly GCF_018294505.1). Lineage (NCBI taxonomy): Eukaryota > Viridiplantae > Streptophyta > Magnoliopsida > Poales > Poaceae > Triticum > Triticum aestivum. Next base: position 532,939,813 of record NC_057802.1, on the reverse strand, counting down.
GTTGTAAAAGTTTCATGCCATTTGAAAATACAAAAATGGTGCTTACTTCACAATGCTTCAATCTGGACAGAAACTTAGGAAAAATGCACAGGGCAAATGGCTAGATGAATTGAGCCAAAACTTGATGGAGAGAGGTTATATGGATATGAGAATGGCCTGGTAAATTTTCAGCAAAAACGAAGCAATATAAAATATAGTTGCTTCACAACCTGAAAATCTGACCAGAAACCAAGATTTGATGTTGAGCTCACATATAGTGATGAAATGAGCCCAAATTTGAAGGAGAGTCATTATTTGATCATATGAAGGACCTTGCAAAATTTCAACTCATTTGGATTACCCTAACTAGTACTTCCTTCATAGAGGCTTCCCTCAGACAGGAACTTTGGAAATTTGCTGGGGAAGGTTCACTAGGAAAATTAAGTTGAATTTTGGCATGGGGCAATTATATGGACAGGAAAAGGTGTCCAAAAAGTTTGGGGTCAATCAAGCAAATATAAATGACACTTCCTTCTCAAAAAGCCACTTGGGGCAGAATGAGAAAAGGAATATTTGTGAATTATCTTTGATGATGCCAAGGAAGGGTTTTTACATATCTGAGGAACATATGATCCAACAAAATTATGAGAATTATTTTGGGAATTTTGGAAGTGACAGAAATATAGGTTGTTTAACAACCTAAGACAAAAAGGATGATTCCTTTAATAGAAAAAAGGAATATTCCCAATAAAAAGAATATTGGGATTGGTCTAAGATGAAAATGACAAGGTCTTGAGATGGTATTGAGGATGACAAGCAACTTGGGAGCTTGAGAAGTGATGATCTTCCCAGGTTTCAGGACCACAGAGCCACGGAAAAACAATTCAAATTCAAAAATCCAAAGAAAAACAAAAAAAAGAAAGGGCCAAAATCCAGGGTGTCACACTGCGAGTGTGGCAGCTGGATGGCGTGGCGGGAGCGGTGCTTGGGGATCTTGGACTTGATCAACTGGCGTCTTGTCGTGCGGGCGCTGTTGTGCATGATCAACAACGCTGCTCGGGGTCACATCATGCCCATCTCGCGACAGGCGCAGTGTGTGCTTCGACGTCGTCTCCCGTGCCTGACCGGACTATGCTGCCCTGGCGGCCGCGCTCGTCGTGGTGCTGGGGAGGCGGGAGTCGCGTGTTCGCACAACCCGCACCATTATTACTGTCATCGTCGGAGGGTCGTGGAAGTTGACCACCTCCAGCACCTCCACCGCCCGTTCCCGCCGCAGTAGGCACGGCGACCGTGCCGCATGCGCTGGTTGTGCCTACCGCAACATTCGCAACGTCCATGGTGGCGGCGCCGCTCGCGCGCCTGCGGGTGCGTGCGAAGGGAGTTTGGACGTGGAAGACTTCGTCGCCATGGAGCCCTTATTTGGGCGCCATGGATGAAGAAGATGATGAATAAGAACTCGATGAAGTCGACGCGTCATCTGCTATCCAGGCTCACGCCAGTGCAATGCGCCCTACCTGGCGCACCAAAGATGTGGGTGTGGACCGACTATCTATGGGGTGATTTGGTCCCCTTGTGGTTCGGCGAGGGGTTGCACAAAACACAAAGAGAAGGTGTAACAGAAGGCGCAATGATTTACCTAGGTTCGGGCCACCTTTTAGGTGTAATAACCTACTCCTACTTTAATATTGTGGAGCACGAGTACACGGAGTGCTCTTCCCCGTCAAGGTGCAAGGAGAAGGCAGCTACACGGGTAGGAGTGCGTAGAGTTGGAATGGGTACGAACCCTCGTAAAGGTTGCCTTGATCCTCCTTTTATAGCTCAAAGGGGTTACCACAGTGGCAAAAGGGTCACTACATAATGATTAGATAGCATACAGTGCTATCATACCTAACTCTGCTAGTTAGGACAAAAGGCATTTAATGTATCGCTAGGTGTCGTGAGGAGGAGAAGCCCCGGCAAGGTGTTGGGGATCGTAGCAGAAATTAAAAAAATTCTACGCATCACCAAGATCAATCTATGGAGTCATCTAGCAACGAGGGAGAGGAGTGCATCTACATACCCTTGTAGATCGTGAGCGGAAGCGTTCAAGTGAATGGGGTTGATGGAGTCGTACTCGTCGTGATCCAAATCACCGATGACCGAGCGCCGAACGGACGGCACCTCCGCGTTCAACACACGTACGGAGCAGCGACGTCTCCTCCTTCTTGATCCAGCAAGGGGGAAGGAGAGGTTGATGGAGATCCAGCAGCACGACGGCGTGGTGGTGGAAGTAGCGGGGATCTCGGCAGGGCTTCGCCAAGCTCAGCGAGAGGGAGAGGTGTCACGGGAGGGAGAGGGAGGCGCCAGGGGCTGTGGTGCGGCTGCCCTCCCTCCCCTCCACTATATATAGGGGCCCTGGGGGGCGCCGGCCCCTGGGAGATCCAATCTCCAGGGGGGCGGCGGCCAAGGGGGTGGCTTGCCCCCCAAGCCAAGTGGGGGCGCCCCCACCCCTAGGGTTTCCAACCCTAGGCGCAGGGGGAGGCCCAAGGGGGGCGCACCAGCCCACCAGGGGCTGGTTCCCTTCCCACTTCAGCCCATGGGGCCCTCCGGGATAGGTGGCCCCACCCGGTGGACCCCCGGGACCCTTCCGGTGGTCCCGGTACAATACCGGTGACCCCCGAAACTTTCCCGGTGGCCGAAACTGGACTTCCTATATATAATTCTTCACCTCCGGACCATTCCGGAACTCCTCGTGACGTCCGGGATCTCATCCGGGACTCCGAACAACTTTCGGGTTACCGCATACTAATATCTCTACAACCCTAGCGTCACCGAACCTTAAGTGTGTAGACCCTACGGGTTCGGGAGACATGCAGACATGACCGAGACGACTCTCCGGTCAATAACCAACAGCGGGATCTGGATACCCATGTTGGCTCCCACATGTTCCACGATGATCTCATCGGATGAACCACGATGTCGAGGATTCAATCAATCCCGTATACAATTCCCTTTGTCAATCGGTACGTTACTTGCCCGAGATTCGATCGTCGGTATCCCAATACCTCGTTCAATCTCGTTACCGGCAAGTCACTTTACTCGTACCGTAATGCATGATCCCGTGACCAACCACTTGGTCACTTTGAGCTCATTATGATGATGCATTACCGAGTGGGCCCAGAGATACCTCTCCGTCATACGGAGTGACAAATCCCAGTCTCGATCCGTGTCAACCCAACAGACACTTTCAGAGATACCTGTAGTGTACCTTTATAGTCACCCAGTTACGTTGTGACGTTTGGTACACCCAAAGCACTCCTACGGCATCCGGGAGTTACACGATCTCATGGTCTAAGGAAATGATACTTGACATTGGAAAAGCTCTAGCAAACGAACTACACGATCTTTGTGCTATGCTTAGGATTGGGTCTTGTCCATCACATCATTCTCCTAATGATGTGATCCCGTTATCAATGACATCCAATGTCCATAGTCAGGAAACCATGACTATCTGTTGATCAACGAGCTAGTCAACTAGAGGCTCACTAGGGACATGTTGTGGTCTATGTATTCACACATGTATTACGATTTCCGGATAACACAATTATAGCATGAACAATAGACAATTATCATGAACAAGGAAATATAATAATAACCATTTTATTATTGCCTCTAGGGCATATTTCCAACAGTCTCCCACTTGCACTAGAGTCAATAATCTAGTTACATTGTGATGAATCGAACACCCATAGAGTTCTGGTGTTGATCATGTTTTGCTCTAGGGAGAGGTTTAGTCAACGGATCTGCTACATTCAGGTCCGTATGTACTTTACAAATATCTATGTCTCCATTTTGAACATTTTCACGAATGGAGTTGAAGCGACGCTTGATATGCCTGGTCTTCCTGTGAAACCTGGGCTCCTTGGCAAGGGCAATAGCTCCAGTGTTGTCACAGAAGAGAGTCATCGGGCCCGACGCATTGGGAATCACCCCTAGGTCGGTAATGAACTCCTTTATCCAGATTGCTTCTTGTGCTGCCTCTGAGGCCGCCATGTACTCCGCTTCACATGTAGATCCCGCCACGACGCTTTGCTTGCAACTGCACCAGCTTACTGCCCCACCATTCAAAATATACACGTATCCGGTTTGTGACTTAGAGTCATCCAGATCTGTGTCGAAGCTAGCGTCGACGTAACCCTTTACGACGAGCTCTTCGTCACCTCCATATACGAGAAACATATCCTTAGTCCTTTTCAGGTACTTCAGGATATTCTTGACCGCTGTCCAGTGTTCCATGCCGGGATTACTTTGGTACCTTCCTACCAAACTTACGGCAAGGTTTACATCAGGTCTGGTACACAGCATGGCATACATAATAGACCCTATGGCCGAGGCATAGGGGACGACACTCATCTTTTCTCTATCTTCTGCCGTGGTCGGGCATTGAGCCGTGCTCAATTGCACACCTTGCAATACAGGCAAGAACCCCTTCTTGGACTGATCCATATTGAACTTCTTCAATATCTTGTCAAGGTACGTACTCTGTGAAAGACCAATGAGGCGTCTTGATCTATCTCTATAGATCTTGATGCCTAATATATAAGCAGCTTCTCCAAGGTCCTTCATTGAAAAACACTTATTCAAATAGGCCTTTATACTTTCCAAGAATTCTATATCATTTCCCATCAATAGTATGTCATCCACATATAATATGAGAAATGCTACAGAGCTCCCACTCACTTTCTTGTAAACACAGGCTTCTCCATAAGTCTGTGTAAACCCAAACGCTTTGATCATCTCATCAAATCGAATGTTCCAACTCCGAGATGCTTGCACCAGCCCATAGATGGAGCGCTGGAGCTTGCATACCTTGTTAGCATTCTTAGGATCGACAAAACCTTCCGGCTGCATCATATACAATTCTTCCTTAAGAAAGCCGTTAAGGAATGCCGTTTTGACGTCCATTTGCCATATCTCATAATCATAGAATGCGGCAATTGCTAACATGATTCGGACGGACTTCAGCTTCGCTACGGGTGAGAAAGTCTCATCGTAGTCAACCCCTTGAACTTGTCGATAACCCTTAGCGACAAGTCGAGCCTTATAGATGGTCACATTACCATCCGCGTCTGTCTTCTTCTTAAAGATCCATTTATTTTCTATGGCTCGCCGATCATCGGGCAAGTCAGTCAAAGTCCATACTTCGTTTTCATACATGGATCCTATCTCGGATTTCATGGCTTCTAGCCATTTGTCGGAATCTGGGCCCGCCATTGCTTCTTCATAGTTCGAAGGTTCACCGTTGTCTAACAACATGATTTCCAGGACAGGGTTGCCGTACCACTCTGGCGCGGAACGTGTCCTTGTGGACCTACGAAGTTCAGTAGGAGCTTGATCCGAAGTACCTTGATCATCATCATCATTAGATTCCTCTCTAGTCGGTGCATGCACCACAGGAACATTTTCCTGAGCTGCGCTACTTTCCGGTTCAAGAGGTAGTACTTCATCAAGTTCCACTTTCCTCCCACTTACTTCCTTCGAGAGAAACTCTTTCTCCAGAAAGGACCCGTTCTTGGCAACAAAGATCTTGCCTTCGGATCTGAGGTAGAAGGTATACCCAATGGTTTCCTTAGGGTATCCTATGAAGACGCATTTCTCCGACTTGGGTTCGAGCTTTTCAGGTTGAAGTTTCTTGACATAAGCATCGCATCCCCAAACTTTTAGAAACGACAGCTTAGGTTTCTTCCCAAACCATAATTCATACGGTGTCGTCTCAACGGATTTCGACGGAGCCCTATTTAAAGTGAATGCGGCAGTCTCTAAAGCATAGCCCCAAAATGAGAGCGGTAGATCGGTAAGAGACATCATAGATCGCACCATATCCAATAGAGTGCGATTACGACGTTCGGACACACCATTTCGCTGAGGTGTTCCAGGCGGCGTGAGTTGTGAAACGATTCCACATTTCCTTAAGTGTGTGCCAAATTCGTGACTCAAATATTCCCCTCCACGATCTGATCGTAAGAACTTTATTTTCCTGTCACGTTGATTCTCAACCTCACTCTGAAATTCCTTGAACTTTTCAAAGGTCTCAGACTTGTGTTTCATTAGGTAGACATACCCATATCTACTCAAGTCATCAGTGAGAGTGAGAACATAACGATAGCCACCGCGAGCCTCAACACTCATTGGACCGCACACATCAGTATGTATGATTTCCAATAAGTTGGTTGCTCGCTCCATTGTTCCGGAGAACGGAGTCTTGGTCATCTTACCCATGAGGCATGGTTCGCACGTGTCAAATGATTCGTAATCAAGAGACTCCAAAAGTCCATCTGCATGGAGCTTCTTCATGCGCTTGACACCAATGTGACCAAGGCGGCAGTGCCACAAGTATGTGGGACTATCGTTATCAACTTTACATCTTTTGGTATTCACACTATGAATATGTGTAACATCACGTTCGAGATTCATTAAGAATAAACCATTGACCAGCGGGGCATGACCATAAAACATATCTCTCATATAAATAGAACAACCATTATTCTCGGATTTAAATGAGTAGCCATCTCGCATTAAACGAGATCCTGATACAATGTTCATGCTCAAAGCTGGCACTAAATAACAATTATTGAGGTTTAAAACTAATCCCGTAGGTAAATGTAGAGGTAGCGTGCCGACGGCGATCACATCGACCTTGGAACCATTCCCGACGCGCATCGTCACCTCGTCCTTCGCCAGTCTCCGCTTATTCCGCAGCTCCTGTTTTGAGTTACAAATATGAGCAACCGCACCGGTATCAAATACCCAGGAGCTACTACGAGTACTGGTAAGGTACACATCAATTACATGTATATCACATATACCTTTGGTGTTGCCGGCCTTCTTGTCCGCTAAGTATTTGGGGCAGTTCCGCTTCCAGTGACCACTTCCCTTGCAATAAAAGCACTCAGTCTCAGGCTTGGGTCCATTCTTTGGCTTCTTCCCGGCAACTGGCTTACCGGGCGCGGCAACTCCCTTGCCGTCCTTCTTGAAGTTCTTCTTACCCTTGCCTTTCTTGAACTTAGTGGTTTTATTCACCATCAACACTTGATGTTCCTTTCTGATCTCCACCTCCGCTGATTTCAGCATTGAATATACCTCAGGAATGGTCTTTTCCATCCCCTGCATATTGAAGTTCATCACAAAGCTCTTGTAGCTTGGTGGAAGCGACTGAAGGATTCTGTCAATGACCGCGTCATCCGGGAGATTAACTCCCAGCTGAGTCAAGCGGTTGTGCAACCCAGACATTTTGAGTATGTGCTCACTGACAGAACTGTTTTCCTCCATCTTACAACTGAAGAACTTGTCGGAGACTTCATATCTCTCGACCCGGGCATGAGCTTGGAAAACCATTTTCAGCTCTTCGAACATCTCATATGCTCCGTGTTGCTCAAAACGCTTTTGGAGCCCCGGTTCTAAGCTGTAAAGCATGCCGCACTGAACGAGGGAGTAATCATCAGCACGTGACTGCCAAGCGTTCATAACGTCTTGGTTCTCTGGGATGGGTGCATCACCTAGCGGTGCTTCTAGGACATAATCTTTCTTGGCAGCTATGAGGATGATCCTCAGGTTCCGGACCCAGTCCGTATAGTTGCTGCCATCATCTTTCAGCTTGGTTTTCTCTAGGAACGCGTTGAAGTTGAGGGCAACGTGGGCCATTTGATCTACAAGACATATTGTAAAGATTTTAGACTAAGTTCATGATAATTAAGTTCATCTAATCAAATTATTCAATGAACTCCCACTCAGATAGACATCCCTCTAGTCATCTAAGTGAAACATGATCCGAGTCAACTAGGCCGTGTCCGATCATCACGTGAGACGGACTAGTCAACATCGGTGAACATCTTCATATTGATCGTATCTTCTATACGACTCATGCTCGACCTTTCGGTCTTCCGTGTTCCGAGGCCATGTCTGTACATGCTAGGCTCGTCAAGTCAACCTAAGTGTATTGCGTGTGTAAATCTGGCTTACACCCGTTGTATTCGAACGTTAGAATCTATCACACCCGATCATCACGTGGTGCTTCGAAACAACGAACCTTCGCAACGGTGCACAGTTAGGGGGAACACTTTCTTGAAATTATTGCAAGGGATCATCTTATTTAAGCTACCGTCGTTCTAAGCAAATAAGATGTAAAACATGATAAACATCACATGCAATCAAATAGTGACATGATATGGCCAATATCATTTTGCTCCTTTTGATCTCCATCTTCGGGGCGCCATGATCATCTTCGTCACCGGCATGACACCATGATCTCCATCATCATGATCTCCATCATCGTGTCTTCATGAAGTTGTCACGCCAACGATTACTTCTACTTCTATGGCTAACGTGTTTAGCAATAAAGTAAAGTAATTTACATGGCGTTATTCAATGACACGCAGGTCATACAAAAAATAAAGACAACTCCTATGGCTCCTGCCGGTTGTCATACTCATCGACATGCAAGTCGTGATTCCTATTACAAGAACATGATCAATCTCATACATCACATATATTTCATTCATCACATCCTTTTGGCCATATCACATCACAAGGCATATGCTGCAAAAACAAGTTAGACGTCCTCTAATTGTTGTTGCATGTTTTTACGTGGCTTCTATAGGTTTCTAGCAAGAACGTTTCTTACCTACGTAAAACCACAACGTGATATGCCAATTTCTATTTACCCTTCATAAGGACCCTTTTCATCGAATCCGTTCCGACTAAAGTGGGAGAGACAGACACCCGCTAGCCACCTTATGCAACTAGTGCATGTCAGTCGGTGGAACCTGTCTCACGTAAGCGTACGTGTAAGGTCGGTCCGGGCCGCTTCATCCCACGATGCCGCCGAAACAAGATAAGACTAGTAGTGGCAAGAAAATTGACAACATCTACGCCCACAACAAGTTTGTGTTCTACTCGTGCATAGAAACTACGCATAGACCTAGCTCATGATGCCACTGTTGGGGATCGTAGCAGAAATTTAAAAATTTTCTACGCATCACCAAGATCAATCTATGGAGTCATCTAGCAATGAGAGAGAGGAGTGCATCTACATACCCTTGTAGATCGTGAGCGGAAGCGTTCAAGTGAACGGGGTTGATGGAGTCGTACTCGTCGTGATCCAAATCACCGATGACCGAGCGCCGAACGGACGGCACCTCCGCGTTCAACACACGTACGGAGCAGCGACGTCTCCTCCTTCTTGATCCAGCAAGGGGGAAGGAGAGGTTGATGGAGATCCAGCAGCACGACGGCGTGGTGGTGGAAGTAGCGGGGATCTCGGCAGGGCTTCGCCAAGCTCAGCGAGAGGGAGAGGTGTCACGGGAGGGAGAGGGAGGCGCCAGGGGCTGTGGTGCGGCTGCCCTCCCTCCCCTCCACTATATATAGGGGCCCTGGGGGGCGCCGGCCCCTGGGAGATCCAATCTCCAGGGGGGCGGCGGCCAAGGGGGTGGCTTGCCCCCCAAGCCAAGTGGGGGCGCCCCCACCCCTAGGGTTTCCAACCCTAGGCGCAGGGGAGGCCCAAAGGGGGGGCGCACCAGCCCACCAGGGGCTGGTTCCCCTCCCACTTCAGCCCATGGGGCCCTCCGGGATAGGTGGCCCCACCCGGTGGACCCCCGGGACCCTTCCGGTGGTCCCGGTACAATACCGGTGACCCCCGAAACTTTCCCGGTGGCCGAAACTGGACTTCCTATATATAATTCTTCACCTCCGGACCATTCCGGAACTCCTCGTGACGTCCGGGATCTCATCCGGGACTCCGAACAACTTTCGGGTTACCGCATACTAATATCTCTACAACCCTAGCGTCACCGAACCTTAAGTGTGTAGACCCTACGGGTTCGGGAGACATGCAGACATGACCGAGACGACTCTCCGGTCAATAACCAACAGCGGGATCTGGATACCCATGTTGGCTCCCACATGTTCCACGATGATCTCATCGGATGAACCACGATGTCGAGGATTCAATCAATCCCGTATACAATTCCCTTTGTCAATCGGTACGTTACTTGCCCGAGATTCGATCGTCGGTATCCCAATACCTCGTTCAATCTCGTTACCGGCAAGTCACTTTACTCGTACCGTAATGCATGATCCCGTGACCAACCACTTGGTCACTTTGAGCTCATTATGATGATGCATTACCGAGTGGGCCCAGAGATACCTCTCCGTCATACGGAGTGACAAATCCCAGTCTCGATCCGTGTCAACCCAACAGACACTTTCAGAGATACCTGTAGTGTACCTTTATAGTCACCCAGTTACGTTGTGACGTTTGGTACACCCAAAGCACTCCTACGACATCCGGGAGTTACACGATCTCATGGTCTAAGGAAATGATACTTGACATTGGAAAAGCTCTAGCAAACGAACTACACGATCTTTGTGCTATGCTTAGGATTGGGTCTTGTCCATCACATCATTCTCCTAATGATGTGATCCCGTTATCAATGACATCCAATGTCCATAGTCAGGAAACCATGACTATCTGTTGATCAACGAGCTAGTCAACTAGAGGCTCACTAGGGACACGTTGTGGTCTATGTATTCACACATTTATTACGATTTTCGGATAACACAATTATAGCATGAACAATAGACAATTATCATGAACAAGGAAATATAATAATAACCATTTTATTATTGCCTCTAGGGCATATTTCCAACACAAGGATGCATCACCGCTTACCCAGCTAACTCCTATTAGCTTGACACACCCTTTGGACAGGTGTCGATAAAGGCAACCTTTCCTCCAGCAAGTTGACACGTGCTAGCAAACGCCACCTTGTTGCCCACGGGCTCGACACCTCACCGGTCAACGTCCAGTTGGTTGGTGATGTGGAGCACTGACGTTGGCGGGGGTTTGCTAGCCACGGGGCTTGCCGGGTCTTCACCTTGCCGGCTCGCCCTTGCCAGCAAGGGCCGCTTCTATGCTGGTGATTGTCTTGATGCTTGTTTCGAACCTTGGTCTTCTTGATGCGCTCCTTAATCTTGCAAAGAGTTGTTTCTTGATTTGGGAATCTTCACATTGGCTTTGTTCTCGTGGGGAAGCAGCCACTTGTCTGTGCACAAGTCAGAGTATTATACACCCATGTTTAATAGGCAAAAACAACAAATTTGACATGTAGACGAAAGGAATTCACAAAGTGAATTGTTGACGAAAAAATTCATCCAGCTGACCTTTTTATGTAGCGCCCAATAGCTAGGCATCACACTACACTGTGCAGTGCCTGACAGACCGGCATTACACGTCTGACCAACATCGAACCACCGAATGATTAGAAATCGCTAAATCAGTGTGCAGTGCCTGAGAGTTAGGCACTGCACTGTATAGTGTAGCGCCTGATGGCTAGGCGCTGCACTAGTGCGCGAAAAACAGATTTCTTCCTTTGCATCCGCGCGTCGGAGCGCGCGATTGCTTCACACCTGGCGCCGTTCGCACAGGGTCGGAGGAGTCACCATGTGTGTGTGCAACATCACAAAAATCACTCCCCGGTGATTCCATCCGCTGGGCCTGGGCGTGCCCTTCCATACTACTACTACTATACTCTTCCCTCCTATTCCAACTATGGGTCCCAGTGTTTAATATGTTTTCTCTCACCTGCCTTGATTTAAAAAGTTTTACTTCCTGTGAAACTGATCGTAGCGACTGCTACACCGTATAGTCTTTTCTTCTGGCACAGTATGCTAGACACTAGTGCAGCACCCATCCTCTAGGCGCCACACTGTATACTGTAGCGCCTTGCTCGTAGGCGTTACACACTGACTTAGCAATTTTTAGGTATTCCGTGGTTCGACATTGGCCAGATGTGTAACGCCTGTCAGTCAGGCGCTGCACAGTGTAGTGTGGTGCCTAGCTGCCGGGTGCTACATAAAAGGGTCAACCGGATGAAATTTTTTCATCAACAGCTTACTTTGTGAATTCTTTTCGTCCACAGATTAAATTTGTCGTATTTGCCTGTTTAATACACCTATAAGGATGTTAGTGCTTCTACTTCGACTAATCATCCTTGGATTACAACACAAGGCAACGTCGGACCACGAGTTAGGCCGAGGAAAAATACAAAGTCAATTTCCTCAATCACGCACACAAATAAGACACGAGACAATTTCGGAGGGATAGAAGTTTTGATCGGGCCAAGCCGGCATAACATTTAGTAGTTCGCTTTAATTGCCCTTCCGAAGCCCGCACATTCTAGTTCAGTATGGATGCATTGAGTGCTTAAGACCACTATTATTTGACACCTATTTAAATAGCTCATCTTGCCGCTACATTATCCTATTTCCAGACTTGTGTCATTCCATTCCCGTCTAGGTGGAGAACCCGTCGCTGTCTCAGCTAACACGGCCTCTTTTTGGTCCTCATTTCGTTGGAAAGGAGGGTTTCATGCTTGTAAACTAGAATATATCTTACACATAATGAACCTTCCATCAGTCACAAAGAGAAGCACTATCGGGGTTTGAACAAGTAGAAAACACAATCAAAATTCATATCATAGTCAACCAAGGTTTATCATATAGTACAACAGACTATTTCATTCTAATATGACTAGCCAATCTTCCCTGGAGTCGTATGCTTTCTGATCACTCTCATATGCTGGTTACTTTTCTTTTAAACATTACATCGTTGCAGGTCCTCGCCCTTCAGGTTGAAGGAAATATGTATTCAACTTCTTTTAAGTAAATAGTTGCCCATAATAGTAGAGATGTATATAACGGTAGCTTAATCAAAAGGCCACGCCCCCTTGCCAGCAGTTTTAGAGTGAATAGATCAAAAGTTTCTCAAAAAAAAACTAACAT